>NC_035448.2:193099484-193270971 GCF_002127325.2 Helianthus annuus | reverse complement strand
AAAGAAATCTCGACCCCGAGATTTATTCAAACAAATGGGGATATTTTTCTTTCATCGTGGATTCCACTTCCCACGTGTATTCGGGACCTCTACGGGCATCCCATTTGACCTTTACAATAGGCACGTGCTTCCTTCGAAGCTTCTTTACCTGTCGATCCTCAATCGACAAAGGTTTTTCAACAAACTTTAGACTTTCGTCTATGTGTATATCTGTATGCGGTATAACCAGTGAATCGTCAGCGAAACACTTCTTCAAATTACAGATGTGAAAACACATTATGAATGGCACTAAGCTCTTCAGGCAAGTTTAACTTGTAAGCGACTGCCCCGACACGTTCGATTATCTCGAAAGGTCCTATGTATCTCGGGCTTAGCTTGCCTTTCTTTCCAAATCTCATCACACCTTTCCAAGGTGATACCTTAAGCAATACTTTTTCACCTACATCGAAGTGAAAATCCTTGCGCTTAGGATCCGCATAACTTTTCTGCCTATCCCTGGCAGCTTTCAAACGATCACGAATCTGAACGATCTTGTCTGTCGTCTCAAAGACGATATCTGGTCCAGACAACTGGACATCTCCAACTTCTGCCCAACAAATGGGCGATCTACACTTTCTACCGTATAGGGCCTCAAAAGGCGCAGCCTTTATGCTGGAATGGTAGCTATTGTTGTAGGAGAATTCAATCAGTGGTAAGTTCTTATCCCAACTACCACCTAAGTCGATCGCACATGCACGAAGCATGTCTTCCAGAGTTTGAATAGTACGCTCACTCTGACCATCAGTCTGAGGATGATAAGCTGTACTAAAATTCAAACGAGTACCCAACGATTGTTGGAAACTCTTCCAAAAATGTGACGTATATCTAGTATCTCTATCGGAGATAATAGATATAGGTATACCATGTAGCGCTACTATCTTATCGACGTATAATTGAGCTAACATATCTGAGCTATACGTCTCTTTGATGGGTAGAAAATGAGCTGACTTAGTCAGTCTGTCTACTATGACCCATATGGTATCATTTCCTTTTTTCGTCTTCGGCAACTTGGTGATAAAATCCATTGTCACCATTTCCCACTTCCATTTGGGAATTTCAGGTTGTTGAAGCAAACCTGACGGCTTCTGATGCTCAGCCTTGACTTGCGCACAAGTCAAACATTTGGCCACATACTCGGCCACGGACTTTTTCAAACCAATCCACCAGTAGTTTGACTTCAAATCCTGGTACATCTTATCTGCTCCAGGATGAACTGAATATTTAGAGCTGTGGGCCTCCTGGAGGATAACATCTCGAAGTCCTCCATATACTGGAACCCATATTCGTCCGTTTAGGCGTAGCATTCCATCTTTGTCGTGGGATAACTGCTCCTCAGTTACTCCCAACTTTTCTGCAGGATAGTTAGCTTCCAGCACAGCTTCCTTCTGTGCAGCTAACACCCTTTCATTCAAACTATTCCTTATCTCAATGCGCTTGGCATTGATTCTGATTGGCTTCACCCTTTCCTTTCTACTTAAGGCGTCGGCAACCACATTTGCCTTGCCTGGATGGTATCTTATCTCACAGTCATAGTCATTGAGAGTTTCCATCCATCGCCTTTGACGCATGTTCAATTCCTTCTGATTGAACAGATGCTGAAGACTCTTGTGATCCGAATAAATTATGCACTTGGTTCCATACAAGTAATGTCTCCATAGCTTCAATGCAAATACAACCGCACCCAATTCCAAATCGTGGGTGGTGTAGTTCTTCTCGTGCACCTTGAGCTGTCGAGAAGCGTAGGCAATGACTTTGCCTTTCTGCATGAGTACACAACCCATGCCAGTATGTGATGCATCACAATACACCACAAATTCCTCTATACCATCGGGCAATGTCAACACTGGCGCATTGCTCAACTTCTGCTTCAGAATGTGATTCCTGCTGCTTAGGGCCCCAATCAAACTTAATCTTCTTACGGGTTAATGAGGTTAGGGGCGCAGCAATCCTAGAAAAATTCTCGATGAATCTCCTATAATATCCTGCCAATCCGAGGAAACTGCGAATCTCGGTAGGAGTCTTCGGCTCCTGCCAATTCATGACTGCCTCTACTTTAGCGGGATCTACTTGGATACCGCGCTCGCTTACAACATGTCCAAGGAATTGGACTTCTCGAAGCCAAAATTCACACTTCGAGAATTTGGCATAAAGCTTCTCTTGATACAGAAGTTTGAGAATACAACGAAGGTGTTTCTCATGGTCAGCTTGGCTCTTCGAGTAGATAAGGATGTCGTCAATAAAGACGATAACGAACTTATCTAAATAGGGTTTGCAGACGCGATTCATGAGATCCATGAACGCGGCTGGTGCGTTAGTGAGCCCAAACGGCATCACTAGGAACTCGTAATGTCCATAACGAGTCCTAAACGCGGTCTTGTGTACGTCTTCCTCCTTGACCTTCAACTGATGATAACCTGACCTCAGGTCAATCTTGGAGAAATAGCGTGCTCCTTGCAACTGGTCGAACAGATCGTCGATCCTGGGTAACGGATACCGATTCTTGATAGTGACCTTGTTAAGCTCACGGTAATCGATGCACAGACGCATCGAACCATCCTTCTTCTTAACGAATAAGATTGGCGCTCCCCAAGGAGATGAGCTAGGTCTAATAAAACCTTTGGCTAAAAGCTCATCCAACTGCGTCCTCAACTCCTTCATCTCCGTTGGTGCCAATCTGTATGGTGCTCTTGCTACAGGTGCTGCACCTGGAATGATATCTATCCGAAACTCTACTTGTCTATCCGGTGGCAATCCGGGTAGTTCTTCAGGGAATACTTCAGGATATTCCGAGATAACAGGAATATCTTCAATCTTCGGCTTCGGCTCATCTATGGTAACTTGTGCCATATAAATGACACATCCCTTCTGCATGCATCTGGATGCCTTGAGCATGGACACTTGCTCCGGCAATCCATGCTGGGTATCTCCTTGAATAGTAAGTGACTCACCAGACGGAGTCTTAACTATTACTTGCTTTCTATTGCACAGAATCTGGGCTTGGTTACTCGACAACCAATCCATGCCTATTACTATGTCGAATCCAGCTAGCTTAAAGGGAAGCAAGGATAACGGGAAAGAATGATTCCTAATGGATATAACACATCCATCTAGAACAGTCGAGGCGGTTTCTAAGGTTCCATCGGCTAATTCCACCTCATATTTCACACTTAAGGTTTTAACAGGAAGGTTCAACAGTTTACAAAACTTATCGTCTACAAACGACTTATCGGCTCCTGAATCAAACAAGACTCTAGCAAAAACATCATTTACAAGAAACGTACCGGTAATGACGTTATCATCAAGGACTGCTTCCTTTGCGTCCATCATGAAGACTCTCGCATTAGTCTTCTTTCCTTCCTCGGCCTTCTTTGCAAATTTTGGGCAGTTGGGCCGAATGTGCCCCTTCTCGTTGCAACCAAAACACGTTGCATCCTTCATCTTCTTGCAATCCACAGCCTTATGATCTGTGGACTTGCAGATCCCGCAACGTTTCTCGAAAGACTGGGATTTCGTTTCCAATCGACACCTCCCAAAGTGGTGCCTCCTGCAGATCTTGCATTTGGGTTTCTCACCCGACTGATGATCATTCTTCCTAGACCCCGACCCTTTCCTGTGGTCGTTGTTCCCTCTATGTCGCTTTTCAGATCTTCGTGAGGTGTCATCCTCACGTTTCCGTTTGTTCTCCTCAGAGCTCTTCATGGCTCTCAATCTAACCACGTCTTGAGTGAGGGAGAGGGATAGATCCGCTACGGATCTAAATGTAGTAGGTCTTGAAGCTTTGACGCTGGCTTTAATCTCCGGTGCCAGACCCCCAATGAATCGAGCAATCCTACGCCGCTCCGGGGTCACCAAGTAAGGCACTAAACGAGACAGCGTGTTGAACGTAGTAAGATACGCTTGACAATCTAGGTTCTTCATGACTAAGGATACAAAATCCGATTCAATTCGCTCGACCTCGTGCTGCGGACAGAAGTTCTCTTTAATCAGGGCCACAAACTGTTCCCATGACAAACCGTACAGTGTGGCCTTACCGGCAGCTTGTAGGAGTGACTTCCACCATGCTAACGCATCTCCTTTGAATGACTGGGACACGTACTTCACGACGTCCCTATCAGCACACCCGCTGATATCAACTACAGTGTCCATCTCGTCAATCCACGTCATGCAGTCGACGGCTCCTTTTTCCCCAGTGAAATCTCTGGGCTTGCAAGATACAAAATACTTGTATGTACAGGACCTGCTGTACGTGTCATGTTTCAGCTTAATCTCTTGCTTTGGGACGCTGCTGTGGTTGGAGGAATGATTATCATCCTCAGCTTTCTTCGGCTCACTCTTTTTAGACGGCGGCTTACTATGAGCCCCAGAATGAGTCTTAGCCTTGACATGCGTCACTGAGCGGGTTCTACTCTGAGTACCACTAGATTCTTTGAACTGCCTATCCATAGCCTTGGCGACAGCATTATCTATCAGTGCTTGCAATTCTGCACCGGTAACGTGAATCTTTGCATTATCTGAGCGTTCCCCAGAATGACTGTTGGTTTCTTCCGATTTGGCCATCGTAGCTTTAAGCTACAATAAAGGACAAGGTCTTATTTAGAACCTAACAGTATTATCGTCCTAGACGATTTATTAACCATGGTATCAAGAACCTTAGCAGTTAATTTAATAAATTTCATTCAGGCTCTTAATAGCAATCAAGGAATGAAAATATATATATTGGCACCATAGGCCTAGTCACAAGGACAATCACTAAATTATAAATTTAGATTTTTATAGGATTATAAATTGTATAATTAAACAAATAATCCTTTACTAGACAGAGAGTCATAAGCCACAACTGTCATTATATAACATAGTTATAACCCGTAGGTATCAAGCCATTAATAGACTTGTATACAGATATAATCTGTAGATATTTCTTTACTAGGCAGGGAGTTATAAACCACAACTGCCACTATATGACATAGTCATAACCCGAAGGTATCAAGTCATTAATAGACTTGTATACAGATAAAAATCTGTAGATAATTTATTAAAAAGGGTGACATGTGTGATTTTACGAATCACGCTTAGTCAAGAATGTTAACATGTTCTCAGATGTTAACAGGGAGTTGAATCTTTTCAACCAGGTTTTACCATCAGGGCCAGGCCTGTTAATAAGGCATTCGGGCTAGGTTATACCTTACTAAGATTCTTATAAAATGGCAAATCAAATAAAAATTGATATTTTCCATTATTTTAATATTATTCATGCATATAAATAAAATGATAAATTCAAACTAACCATTTCAAATCTCTAATAAAATACCAGTACATAATTGCCCTAAACGGGACTTTGAAATAACATGGATAACATGAATAACAGGCCCGCGCAGGGGCTAAACAAGTAACAACAATAACAAAACAAAATAAAGCAAACCCACGCAGGGGTCAACAGAATAGCATACCCACGCAGGGGTAGAATAAGATAGATATACCCACGTAGGGGTAGAGTACTGGAATAAATGTCCACGCAGGGACATGAGTACATGAAATGATAATCGAAGGATTCAACGATCCTTCTTGCTCTTACCCTTGAGCAAATCGAATACCTTCTGGAACATGCCACGGTTGTGACGGCGATCATTTTGCATCTCCCGTCGCATGCTATCAATCCCATGCAGGATCTCCTGAACCTGCGGCGGTGACATCATAGGCGCCGGTGGCGGTGGCTGGTAGTGCTGCGGCTGCGGCGGCTGGTACGGCTGCGGCTGCGGTGGCTGCTGGTAACCCGGAGGGTAACCAAAAGTAGACTGCCCAGCAGTCCAAGTGTCTCCCAATGGACCGCTAGGAGGGAGTGAGCTGTAGTTCACAGCTTGCCAATAAGGGTCTCCCGTGTAATCATAACCCTGAGGGAATACATGCTCGAACGGGTTGAACTGAGCGGCACTAGCATAAGCCGGAATCGGCTCTCCAAAATTCTGCGGCGGCAGAGGCGGGATCGGAACAGAAGTAACCTCCGATACGGGATGCTGAGACTCCCCTGTCTCGGACTCCCCGGGAAGAGACGTGTAGCGGCTGCTACTAACACGTGGAGGGGTGCCTATGCGAATCCCTCCGCGCGTAGACATGCGCGCGTTCCTCCTCGGTCTCTGAGGTGGAGGAGGTAAAACTGGCGGCGGCGGTGGTGACGGAGTGATCACGTCACGCCACAGGGCCTCAGATAGGTCCTGCGGTAGAGGCGGCTGCTGCTGGAGCTGCTGCTGCTGCGAGTGGTGCTGCGAGTGCACCGGCGAACCATGGAGCGATTGGAGCATCGGAGTACCATGGAGTGATTGAAGCATCGGAGAGTTGTGGCTAGGGGTGAAGTACCAATCATGCTGCTTAAACCTCTCCTGAAAGCTGTCCCCACCATTATAGGGTGATCCCCTAAATGGCGACCCATCCGATATCTCAATCGGATGGTTAGGCGTACCTGATGGTGGTAGCGACGGGTCCGTATCCTCGTCTACGTCCATCTCGTGCTCTCCCTGAAAATGGTCCTCCGGCCCGAGTGGGTTGTGGCCCACTGGCTCCTCCACATAAGCATTAGGGTTATATAAACCCTGGTAGGCTGGCGCTGGATACTGCTGCGGTGACTGGTGCAATGGTATGTACGATCCATGCGAACCATGGGGCCCGTTCTCCGAGTGGGGCCCAAACGAGTGGGGTAAAGACGGTGAAGTGCTGGCGGACACCGAGTGTCTAGCAGGCTCGGCGAAAGACCTCCAAAGGTCGTTGGCGGCTGTGTTGTGCGTGGCGGATGGTGCTCGCCTATGTGAGGGCCCTGCCTCATGGTCATGGGTAGTAGCAAATCCTCCTCGACCTCTCATTCGTGGCGGCATAGTGATCCTGTCAAAAGTCAAACAAGTTGCACAACAAAATATATAAGACAATGCGATAATAAATAAAAATAAATTAAACGAAATGTCGAACATTTCCTAAGTTCTTTGTCTAGACTCGAAAATCGAGGAATGTGCAATTGTGTAACTGAGATTAAACACAAAAGATTAGTGTTTAATTCACTCAGCGTTGGCTCTGATACCAACCTGTCACACCCCGATTTCCACGTGTCACCGGTGGGCCCGGTGTGGGGTACAGTGACGTAGTTGGCATCGTCATAGACAATCAACACAATATAATAATGCACAGCGGAAGCAGAATAGAAACATTTCAACTTTTAAATAAAGCGTAATAATAATATCACAGTAGTTGAAATGGATCCACAGGCGGATCAAATAAAAATAGAAATAAATAGTTCAACAGATAATTGTCATCCGAGTTTGCGAGACTATTGTGGACGCTCTCTAGGAAACAGCCAGCCTATTTCCGTATAGTACCTGCACTTAATCTTTTGGGAAAAATACGTCAGTTTACACTGGTAAATACAAATCGACTGACTCATTTTGAAAATGATTGAAAATTGATTTAAATGCACAAGGCATAAATATTTTTTTTTTATTAACTTGGGATAATTATATCATATAAACTTGTGAACGAATTACATGCACTTATATCGCTGGTGGCCCGGGATCTACTGTCCGGGCTAGAGATTTAATTGACACACCACATTAAAGAGTTATACACGACGGGTGTACGCCTACACCCCGTGCTCTGGTCGTGGCCATCTCGTAAGATAATGCCAAGGATATCCGGGACACGGTCAATAACCCCCCAAAGCCTTTAAGTAAGACAAAACTGTTTAAACGAAGTCGCACAAGCTATTCAAGACTGTACACCTATAAGGCGCATGACTTGTGCGCCCGATCAAGCGGTATTTTAAATACCGTACCCCAAGCCCGTATAGGGAAAATAAGTCAAAATGTATTTACCTGAGCAAGTATAAGTCACAAATGATAAGTGGTGGTAGCTTTTACCGGGCTTCCTAATCTGGAACAAAGGTTTATAATTAACCTATTAGATTCCTAACGGCCTTTTATTTAAGCTTAAGCTTTGACCGGTTAGTTTTAAGAATGATACGGCTTACGCACGATTAAGCGAAAGACCGGATAGAATGTGATTTAGACCCGACAAGTTTGAATACTTGTATAATATGGGTATACTAAATACATTCTGGATTTTGAGATAAAAATGATAATGTTTGACCCGTCTCGGTCAATTTACGCAAACTAGTTACGTAAACCGAACCGAACGCGAAAAGGGCGGTACGGGTAGACCAAAGATTCAAATGCAAGTTCCCTGATGTAATATGCTTAAAATATGATATTATATCAGTAAGTTATGTTCTATATTGCCCGGAATAATTTTAAACCCAATTTATGCCTTAGAATGGCATTTTGGTCATTTAAAAGATAATAAAAGGGTAAAATTAGGAATCTGACTTTCGGGTCTGGTTCATACAGTAAATATACTAAATATAACATATTATATCAGTAGGGTATGACCCATATATCAAATTTATCATTTAAAACCAAACCATGCACCGTAGGGGCATTTTAGTAAATTCACAAGGGCTAAAAACGCCAAAACTGGAAGTCTGAGTTTATATACTTATACTTACTGTTATTATATGAAAATATGTAAGTTACATCAGTAGGTATAGGTCTTATATGTTTAAAACGAGTATAACGCTCACTATGCGCTTAAAACGCTAAATATGCGATTTAAGGGCGTTTTCGGGTTTTCAAATTAAATCTGAGATTTTTATATTTCCAAAATACTTAAAATAATTTATTCATCATATAAAATCAGTAGAAAAAGGTTTCGGGTCAAAAGGAGGTGTAAAACTCATTTTATGGCTAAAACGGTCAAAACCGACATAAGCCGAAATGACTAGGTGATCTAGGATCCGTTCAGCCAAAAATTAATTAAAAATCATCAAAATTCCCAGAATATTATATTACATCTGTTGGTAAAAAGTTTTGTACCAAAACGTGGCCAGAAACGGGTTCTATGCAAAAAGGACCGTTTATGTAAATTTATAATATAGTTTTACGCTAATGGCCATAACTCACAATCTGGACCACCAACTGATCCGAAATTTTCGGTGCAAGTTTATATAATAAAAATAAAGATCTCTACTCTTTTACTTTTCCAAAAATCCCGTTTTAAATCAAAAAGGGCAAAATAGTCAACTTTATGCATAAACCGGAAACATGCATTCGAATAGGCTAAGCATAGACTTAATCAAAGAAAATTCCAGAAAGTTTAACTAAAATAAAAATAGTCAAAAAATACTATCCAATACAGATCTCGAACATGCATGTACGAATCCGAATCGATAGTCTACGAAATAATCGTTTTACAAGACTTTCGGTTCCGATTCGTGGCTATACTATAGATCGTCGAGTTGATGATGATTAAAACACATTCTTATATGTATTACAAGTTATTTTTAATGATCAATTAGGTTGCATGTCATCTATATCATTAATCATGTCATTTTTCACAAAAATCGTTTATGTTGACTTTTTAGAAATAGGTTTGACTCGACATTTAGCATGCATGTAGTGGGAATCAGTTAGTACCCTTTAGAGGGTTTGTTTCCCACATAAATACCAATCTATAACAAGTTTCAATTCGAGAAATGACTGAAAGAAATCCGTTTAATCAGAAAGTCAAAGGTTATGAACACCCAGTTTGACTTTTACTAATAATCAAAGCAAAAACGGATTAAAGAACGAATTGAAGGCTTACAAGAGTCCTATGGGTGTTTAGTGACCACTAGGAGTCGGCCTTGTTGATTAGATTTCCTCCAGAAAGCTGTCTTGAAGTTCTTGATAGAGAGAGCACTTGGTTACTATGAAAAATGATCAAGAAATGTGATCAAGACCTGATTTAAAGCCAAAATTTCGAGGTTCCTGTAGTAGTAGCCATGCAAGACATGTCATTGGTGCATTTGGAGGCGAAACCAGCTGTTAGGCACCCAAAATCGGACTCAAATAACCCATTTTCGAAGTTCTGCACGCTGGGCAACCCACGCGGCCCGCTTGGTCTTTCCCAGGCGGGTCGCCTGACCCCTGGTTCAGCCAAACAACTTTCAATTGTTGACAGCTTTGACCCCTGAACTTGTACGTGATGTTTCGGCTATTTTTCTCGACCCGTAAACCCCCAAACTTGGTTTTTAAGAACCTTAGGACTTTTACCAACATGGTAATGCTCTCGGATAACTTTGCGCTCAACCGAAAAGCCCTGAATTCGACGTTGACGCTTTTAGTCCCTTAAGTACGGTTTTGGCCATAACTTTCTCATACGTTGACGAAACTTCATGAAATTTTTACCACATATTCTAGTGAGTATATTTTAGCTATACAAAGCTTCGGGTCTGCCAAAAGTTCACTCAGAGGTATAAATTAAACATGTTGACACTTTTGGCCCCTATAGTTTACAATACTTCACTTTTGTGCAATTTCCGCGTCGTATGATCCATGAACCATCCGTTTAAGGTTATAAACATTATGTAGGGTTATCATAGAGCCTATTTATCCATTGTTGACACTTTGGACCCTTACGTTCCATAGTTTTCACTGTTTGTCACTTTTAGTCCCTCTAAAGTATGTTTTCACATAACGGAACCTTATGACACGTGTCAAGACATTATTGGACGAATTTTTTTCGAGATGTTACAATTAGCAAAATCACTAGCATGCAACCCTAGTTGTCAAAGAAAACATAACAATCAAAATCATGGCAACTAACAAAGATGAACACTAACCAGGTTAGGAAGGTAAAACAAGAGTTGATCCGAGTAAGAAAACTTCGAGAAGAGGGGATGGGGCTGCCGTCGGCTTCGAGAGGGAGGGAGAGAGAGATTTAGGGTTTGGTGTGTTTTGTGAATTATGAGAAACAAAACTCCCATAATGGGTAGGTGTATGCGCACAAGGGGAGTGGGCCGAACCCATTCTTTGGGCTGCCCTCTCGGTCTCGAGTTCCCCCGAGAGTGAGTCGAGAGAGAGGTGTGTGAAGGCGTGCGGCCCAAAGGACTTGTGAAGTTTATTATGCATACATACTCATAACACATATTCACATAACATAATAACACATATCTCATTAATCATCATAGTTCACATATCACATAGAGTCCACATACGTTACATTAAACACAAAGATGGGTTCTGAAGTACGAGTTGTCACAGCTTCACCCCTGCAGTGGCATACTTACAACACTAACCTCACTGGTTTTATCCCCAAACATTGGAATCCAAAGCTTACCCACATGTATTTTTCCAACAATAAGCTCAATGGAACAATACCCACTTCATTAACTCTGTTAGAAAGCTTAAAGTTTCTTAATTTATCTTCAAATCAGTTAACTGGAGAAATACCCACTTCATTTGCTGATTTGATCTCTCTCCAAAACCTATCTTTATCTTCAAATTCTCGATCAGGGTTAATACCCAGATCCATTCCCACCATTCCAAAATTAACCCATTTGGACCTGAGTTCAAATCAGTTCAATGGGACCATCCCCAGATCCATATCTGAAATGAAGAGTTTGAAGTACTTAAATCTTGTACATAACAATTTTCATGGAGTTATGCCTTTTAATGCATCATTTATTAGTAAGCTGGATGTGTTCAAGATTAGTGGGAATGATAATTTGTGTTATAATCATTCTATTGTTTAAAAAAAATAAAGCTTGGGATTGCTGCTAGTGATAAGCATGGGCTTTCTATCGTGGTGTTTTTTATTATTTTCTTGGTTATATTGTCTAAATGTGGTGGTAGATGTTGTTGTTGCTGTTAGATTAGTTATTAGATTGAAGATGCAGGGGAATGTTATAGAGAGAGAGAGAAAGTGTGTAAGAATTAAATAGGGAAATTAATAAGTTTGAGTGGGAAAAGACTAAAATACTCCACATGTGAGGGGCATGTGACCAGGATTTAACGGTTAAATTGGATGGCGTTAGGGGCGGGAAGTGAAATAGAGATAAGTTTCATAGATCAGGGAGTAAAATGACTATTTTGAAAGGTTTGGGGCAAAACCGTTAAAGTGACCAAACCACAGGGAGCAAAACGGAAGTTTACTCTTAACTTTTAAGGGTATTAGTTATTTTGGCGGTCCTCATGATGTGGTTGGATTGTCAAAGTTTTAGCGATGTTGTGACGGCGACGTTGAACAGATGTACGGATTTTGGCGGTCCTCCTGATGTTGTTTTAATTAAGAAACTGGCCCCTCCTAGAACGAAAATAAAAGAGTGGAGGGACGCGATATTAAAAAAGAGTTCCGAGGAAGTGAAGCAGGCTCATTATGATTTGGAATACATCGAGTCGATTATGGAGTCAAGAGACTTGGGTGAGGAAGAGGAATGGATTTTATTGGAAAGCAAAAAAGTCTTAAAGAATGAAGAGGAACGGAAAAATAAGGATTTAAGACAAAGATCTAGGCTGAGATGGGCTAAAGATGGAGACGAAAACTCTAAGTTTTTTCACCCCGTGGTGAATTGCAAGAAAGCCAGTAACATTATTCACGGGCTGAACTTGGAAGGGGAGTGGGTGTCTAAGCCGGCCTTGGTGAAAAAAGAAGTTTTTAGGTTCTTTAAAAATAAATTCGGTGAGCACCACAAGGAGCGGCCTCGGGTGATTTGTTCGAATATTAGTCGTATCTCGGCCGATGAGGCTTCGATTTTGGTGGCGAGTTTTTCACGTCAGGAGATTAAGGAAGTGATTTGCGAATGTGGAAATGACCGGGCCCCGGGTCCTGATGGATTTAATTTCAGGTTTGTCAAGCGTTATTGGAATTTATTAGAAGAGGATTTTGTTAAAATTATGTCCGCTTTCCATGATTCGGGTGAAATTAGCATGGGATGTGGTTCTTCGTTTGTTGCTCTTATCCCAAAAGTCAAAGATCCGCTCATTTTGAAGGATTACCATCCTATTAGTTTGGTGGGGATTATTAACAAAGTGATCTCTAAGATTTTGGCCAACCGGCTAAAGAGGGTGCTGGACTCTGTTATCTCTCCTTCCCAGTCAGCTTTTCTTCGTGGTAGATATATTTTGGGCGGTCCGCTTGTCGTCAACGAAATTCATAATTGGATCAAGAAGAATAACAAAAAGGCTTTTTTTCTTAAGATTGACTTCGACAAAGCTTATGACAATGTTAACTAGAATTTTGTCATAGACATTCTTGCTCAAATGGGTTTTCCCAATAGATGGTGTAGGTGGATTAAAGGAATTATTTCGTTGGCTAGGGCGTCTGTCCTGGTTAACGGGGAGCCCACTTTCGAATTCAAATGTGAGAAAGGTATGCGACAAGGGGACCCTATCTCTCCCTTCCTTTTTGTCATAGTTATGGAAGCCCTTGCGTGTATGATTAGAAAAGCTACAGAATTGGGGATAGTGAAAGGTGTCGTTCTTCCTAACGACGGCCCGATGGTTTCACATCTTTTTTACGCTGATGACGCGATTATCATGGGGGAATGGAGTAGGGAAAATATTCTTAATATGGTCAGGTTCTCAGGTGTTTTCATGCGTGCTCGGGTCTTCAGATTAGCTTTGGTAAATCGAGTTTGTTTGGGTTGGGGACAGATTTTGGGGAAATTGAAGATATGGCGGGCCTTGTTGGTTGTAAAGCGGATAGATTTACTTTCAAGTATCTTGGTCTCACCGTTGGGGCAAATATGAATCGTATAAAAAATTGGAGACCGGTCTTTGATATTTTTGAGAAACGGCTATCGTTATGGAAAGCGAATTTCCTGTCCTTGGGTGGTAGGCTCACGTTGATTAGATATGTTCTGGAGAGTCTCCCCACTTATTACTTCTCTTTGTATCGGGCCCCCATCAAAGTGATTGAGGACTTGGAAGGTATAATCAGGAGATTCTTATGGGCAGGTTCTTCGATTGAGAAAAAAATTCACTGGGTCGCTTGGGATAGGGTAGCGTCTCCGATAAAGTCGGGAGGCCTCGGGTTGCATAAACTGAAAGATATCAACACGGCTTTACTGGCAAAATGGGGTTGGAGATTTAAAACCGAGAGAGATAGCATTTGGGTGGGAGTGGTAAATGCCTTACATGTTGGTGGGTATGACTGGGAGTTTGTCCCATTGAAGAAGTCTCTAGGAGACATTTGGAAGAGCATTGTGACGACGATCACAAGACCCTTTCTTGACGGTCTTTCTATATGCAAACTCTTTAAAGGGGTGGTTGGTAAAGGTGATAACATCTTGTTTTGGCAGGATCCTTGGCTTTTTGAAGTTCCTTTGAAGTCCAAATTTCCTTCTCTGTTCAAGCTCGAGTTGGTCTTGCAGTGTTCGGGATAGAATCGAGGGGGATCGACTTTGGCATTGGAAACATGACCCGGTCAGTACTTTGGAAAGAAATGAGTGGGTGTCGCTTAGTTCCACTCTTAATTCGGTGAAGCTTTCTCCAAATTCCGACAGATGGGAATGGGTGGGCAGAGGGGCGGATAGCTTCTCGGTTGCGGCTGTGAAGAGTATTATTGTTTCTAGTTCGGATTTTAGTGGTCGTTATGTGATCGATTGGTGTAAGTGGATCCCGATTAAATGTAATATTCTGATGTGGCGAGCGGAAATGGATAGGATTCCGTTGGTGGAGGCTTTGAGCAGGAGAGGTGTTTTGGTTCTTGTGTAGTTTCTGTGATTCTGGTTCGGATTCGGTTGATCATATTTTCACGGCTTGTCCGTTGGCTATTAGCGTGTGGGAGAAAATTACGTTATGGTGCAGGATCAAGAATTTCTATGTCTTCTCGATCCGTGATCTGGCGGAGCTGCATAAGTTTGGGAATAGAGGAGCATCGGAGAGAGAGGCTTTAAAAGGAATTATCTATTCAGCTTGTAGGTTCTTATGGTTGGCTAGGAATAACTTGAGATTCAATGGCAAAAGAAACGGTGTTGAAGATATTTTTAGCGAAGTTAGAGCGGCTAGTTTTTTTAAACATAGGGCTAAGAAAGGTTTTTCTGAATGGGGGGATTGGTGTAAATTTGTAAATATGTAGTTGTGACAACCCGTACTTTCAAGTAAACATCATTTCCTTACTCTGTTTCGCGATTGGCGATCATGTTTGTTTTATATATATATTTATTAATAATAATAACAATTATAATGAAAATAACAATACTTGGGATAATTTTAGGGTAATTTGAATATTCTGAATAGTTGAGGGGTACTAATGAAAGTTAGAAAGTTAAAAAAAAACTATATTTAATTATTAGTTACCCAACCCAATCGTTCCCCCCACACTTAATCTGCTTATACATTCCCTTATAGTCCAAGATCTGGCCCAGTTCTTTGTCCTCCCTTCCTGTTTTGCGACATCCTAAATTGGATGGGCTTGAGCCCATCTCGGTTGTAACCTGAACCGCCCCAAACAACTCAACTATATGAATACGTATTATGGATTTTAATTAGATTAAAATTAAATCGCAAGAAAGGAACCCTATATCCCCTACGTACGCACGACAGCAGGAGACACCCCCCCTTCATCGTTGTCGAAGTCTCTCCCTCTTAGAATCAACCTTCGTGTCTAGCGTACATCAATCTTTGGGTTAGTTCTGTTATATTTAATCAATTCTTGATTCATGTTGTCTATCTTTATGTGGATAAGTATGTAGTTATTCAATCCGTGATAAACATGTGCATGTTGTATGATTGATGTTGTAACAAATTATAAGAAAACAGTAACATGGGGAACTCATCGTACGTTTCGTTGACTGCTTGCTGATTGTCGGGTTATGTAATCGAATGGCATGTAATTGCATATATTGTGTTGGGTATTATCTAAAGATAGTTGTGAGTGGACCAAACAGGAGTGGCTGGACATATTGAAGTATGTTCTTATGATGAGGAACTTGATGTATAATGATGATTTATATGAATTAATACGTTGTTAACAATCTGATTAGTGCCCTAAGACTTATATTAAAATGGTTAGTAAATCTAATAATAATCTGATGAGGAGAACAAGGTATCATGTAGTCGATCCTGACATCTCTATGTTCGGGATATATATATGTATATATGTTGGTGATGCCTTATGCATGACAACTGGTGTGGGTAAATGTTGAATTTAGGTTCGGGTAGTCAAGGGTGTAGGACAGGATCGAATGGATATGCACCAAGAATGATAATTAGTTTCTTTTTGGACTTTGGGCCCAACAACTATCATGTTAGTTTGTGTTGATTAGGTCTAGACATAACTGGGTCAATGTAAACGAATCAATTCATAATTTATATAGGCTGACTCTAGTTGATTAAATTAAATTGAGATAACCTAGTAATGTTTTCTGGTGGAATTCACTAATGGGCCGCACATGTCTAGATAAGTATTGGGCCACACAATTAAAAGGGGGTTATGTGTTGGATCTCGGGTAGGTTTAGTCACATAGGTCTGGGCCTATTTGGGTCGCGGGGCCTGCTGGGTATCCGCAGGGTCTCGAGCCAGCTGGGTTGTACATGATTGGGCCGTGTGACCGGTTGGGCCCGAGCGGCTTCATCTAAATAGTTGCATGTTGTTTAAGTGTTGTTCGTTTAAGCGTAGTTTGCTAAACTGTTGTTGTTTGTTACATGAGTTACCAAAATGCATAGTGAATGTTATGTGCTAAACGTTGAATGTGATCCTAACTGTTGTCAATAATTGGAATAGGACACACTTGATTAAGTACGAACAAAGTAATTAACATACCGAGCACTCTAAGGTGAGTTCATTACTTTTGAGCATGCGTCCCGGTGGTTGGGACAGTCAGTGGGTATCCCGGGAAGGGATAAGTCTTTTGGGTAAAAACGGGAATGTTGGATAATATACTCTTCCTATCACCTTTAAAGTCCCTCCGTGTTGTTTGGTTACCGAGGAGGTAACATGGTATTAGTTAGTAGCGCTACTTAGGTTTGGCAACCTCACCCCGTACCTGGGAGGACGGGTGTTGAACTAATGACCTAGTCATGACCAATGCTATGATAGGAGCATTGGAGAAAGGGCAAAATAATCAGAAGCCGTCTTGTATCGGGGTATTATCAACATTGTTTTCAACATTACTTTCGGATTTAAATTCGATGGATTAACTAAACACTTGGTAACCAACGTTTTTGTAAAATTATGAACTCTCCAGCGTTGTCTGATACACTTGTTGCATGCTCGCAGGTCGTTGGATTATATGGACTTGGAACTTGCTGTCTGAAGTAGCTGGAGTGGTCATGGGTCGTGTTGATTGGATACGAATGATGGGTTTATTGATTACATACATTTAATTTGAAACAGTTAAACTATGATTACTTTTATTTGCTTCCGCTGAACATGTTGGTTTTCATTTAAACTTATTGACGGTACTTTTCAGTAATAATTGATGATTTTATTTAACAACTTGTGATTGGTTCAATATGATTAGTGGCTCGTTATTGGTTTGTCACACGCATAATAGGGTTTTCCCATGGGTGGTATTTTGGGGGTGTGACAGTTTGGTATCAGAGCCACTGGTTATAGTGAACTTGGTTTTAAAACGTTTTTTTTTATAAAACCAGACTATAACCGAACAGTACCGAAATCGACCATGACACTCAGCTCCAGACTGCAAGGTTCGTTTCTCATTTACTATTGCATAGTATATCTAGTGTACACTTATGTATGCATTACACGTGAATGCACACTTGGCACAACAGTATGAGCCCTTATGTTACGAACCCCTGTTATGTGATCTGTTAGTGTGACACTACCCATTGACTAATGTGATTCTTGATCCTGTAAAACCTTTCGTTTGCTATTTGAATGTGGTGAACCATTTAGCGCAAGTTAAGAGGCACTGAGATAAGCATGCAAATCGCCTTATTATTATGGGTGCACACATAATAACAACGTGAGGTGCATGTGAGTCCTAGTGAGGCTTAACGAGTGTGAAAAGGGTTCCGCTCGACTAAATGGTGTTATGTTAGAACTCAGTAGTCTATAGAGGTCATAGTAACACTTGACTCCTACTCGAACTTGCATCTTAAGTCTTTCCTCTTCTTGTATAGAATCATGAGCGGACGAGGCCATGGACGCGGCCACATTGCTATGACTCAGGCCGAATTAACCAACTTGATCAACACTCGTGTAGCTGAAGCCCTAGCGGCTTACCAGGCTGGTACGATATGTGCCAATTACTTTCTATCCTTGTGTCGTATACTCGAATCTTACTTGTGCGTTGTACGTTCTTACGTTTTAGGTCAACCTGCGAATCAAAACAATCCACCTGCTCCACCTGCTTATACGTACAAGATGTTCATGGATTGTAAGCCACAGACCTTCAGTGGGACTGAAGGGGCTGTAGGACTCCTGCGATGGTTTGAAAAGGCAGAATTGGTATTCGCAATGTGTAATTGTCCTGCTGGGGACAGAGTGAAGTATGCTACGGGCACACTCGAGGATGGTACCCTGACATGGTGGAATTCCCAGGTTCAGATGTTGGGTATTGAGATGGCGAATGCCATTACTTGGGATGATTTCAAGGAGTTGATGCGAGAGGAGTATTGTCCTCGTGATGAGGTTCAGAAACTGGAGAACGAGTACTACAATCTGAAAATGGAGGGATCTGAGATTGAAGCATACACTAGGAGGTCTAATGATTTAGCAACTTTGTGCCCCAACATGTCTCGACCTCCACATCGGCGAATTGAGTTGTATCTCAAGGGCTTAGCACCAGCCGTTAAGGGGTACGTCACTGCTGCAAACCTAGACAATCTGCCCCGTATCGTCCGTTTGGCACATAAGATTACTGACCAGGAGGTCGAACGTGGCAACTTGCCGCCACATGTTTCTGGTACTACCTCGACTGCTACAGCTACCACACCTGCTAGTGATCCCAAGCGAAAATGGAACGATACTGACAAAGCAACCAGTGCCAGCCAATCTCAGAAAAGGGCAGACAACAGTATCCACCGTAGTTTCAGCCAGTCATCTTCTGTGAATCAGAATCAGAGCAACAATTCAAATCAGGGTTCTTACGCGGGAAAGCTACCAAAGTGTGATAAGTGTATGTTCCACCATCGCGGGCCATGCACCCGAGCATGTCATAGGTGCAACAAGGTGGGCCATATGGCTAAAGATTGTAGGGTCTGGCTCCCAAAGCCGCCGCAGCAGCCACAGCAACAGGAGAGGTAGCAGCCCCAACAGAATCAGGGAAATCAAAAGGGGTGCTTTCAGTGTGTTGATGAGGGTCATTTTAAAAGGGATTGCCCTCAGCTTAATCAGAATGCTGGCAACAACAATACTGGGAATGACAATAATGGGAACAATGGTGGGAACGGAGCAAGTGGAAGAGCATTTACTATTGGTGCTGGGGGAAGCTCGCAATGAAGGGCAATGTTGAGACCGGTACGTCTTCTTAGAATGATATTTTTGTTTCTGTTTTAGTCGACTCTAGTGCCGGTTGGAGTTATGTGTCTTTAGGGTTCAGTCGTCAGTTAGAACTGACTCCCACCCCTCTTGTAAAATAAGCATGTAGTAGAATTAGCTGATAGTACATCGATAGGAGCTTCTCATGTTCTTTTTGGTTGTAAACTTGATTTCATGGGTCAAGTGTTCGACATTGACCTACTTCCTGATACCCTTGTAAGTTTTGACGTGGTCGTTGACATGGATTTGGTTATCCATGCATCGAGCGGAAATTCTCTGTAAAGAGAAAATCGTGCGTATCCCTATCCCTATTGGGGAATCCTTATCAGTTCAAGATCATCGTAGTGGTGCCATTGTTGGCATCGTCTTAGTCATGAAAGCCCAGAAGTGTCTACTGAAGGACTACCCTGCTATTCTAGCTCTAGTCACCGATTCGCAACCTGAAGAAAGGAAGATCAAGGATCTTCCAGTTGTTCGTGAATTTTCTGACGTGTTTTTTGAAAGAGTTACTTGGTTTACGTCCACGTCGTCAGGTGGAATTTCAAATTGACCTTATGCAATTTCATATTCCTTCTGGGATACAGCGACCCTTTGGATTCGCTGGATACTATCGCAAATTCATCATAGGATTTTCGAATATGGCGCAACTTCAACCTCTTTAGCAAAGCGGGGAGCTGTGAGTTCTTGGGAAATAAAACCGGGGAACGTCTTTTCAACTTTTGAAACCCAACCCTGCAACGCACTGAGCATCACTTCCATCCGAGGGTACTGATGCTATGGCGGTATACCATGATGGTTCGAATCAGAGTCCCAGTTACACATCGATGCAACACAAGGAGGAGATGGCCACGTGGTGGACTTATAGGAAGAACTGCACGAGTCACGACCTACGGTGAAAGCCGGGGTCTTTGGATTTAAGTTGGAGGCATTACTTGGACGGTACCAAATGCATACCTAGACCGATCACAAGGGCCTCCCGTATACCCTTGTTTTAAAGGAACTAAGCATGTAACGACATCGCTGGATGGAGCTATTAGATGAATACGACCGTGAAACCTAGACGTGCACGAGCTTTGCCGCTCGCTATCCACTCTAACATACCTGATCAGACTCGCCTTGTTCAAACTGAAGAACTGAAGGAAGAGAGTTCTCCAGATTGACCCATGCGGGGCATGGGGAAGCAACCTTTGGCAGATCGGACGATATTTGCTACTTCATGGAACGAATATGAACCTCACTATACAGCAATATTACGGAGCTGGGGCAGGCGAAGCACACGGGACTCGATATCCTACTCATCGGAATTTGATAGGATGTATTACAACCTGAGGACCATGTGCGGGTGACCGGGCCTGAAGGCCCACATAGCAATGCATGAGAACGATGTTTGACTTGTGGGAAAGTTAAGGTGGGATATTAGCAACCAGAAACGCATATACAGAAATGGGAACAGACTGCTATGGATTTAATCACTGGTCTACTTACAACTCGAAACAGAAACATTATCACCTAGATGATCGTTGATGGACTCACGTTACCAGCACTGGTACTCGAAACTCTTGGGAAGGTTGTTTGAATCAGGAGTCGATTGGCGGCAACGCGTGACTGCTAGGAAAGCTGATAAACTTGGGAAACGCTGGAAGATCGCTGTAGGCACCTCGTATCATGTTGAGAGTCTCACCCTGGGAGGGTGTGGAATGCTTGGGAAGCATGGCGAGCTTAACTGACTTCACGATGGACCATTCAACAGTCTGGGAAGAATCGGTAGCGAAACCTACAAACTCGAGTTACCTGATGATTCGATAACATATGCGATGCCATTTATGTTTCGGATCTAAGGCAGTGGCTGTCTGATGAAACACGTGCGATACCTTTACTGGAGGAATTTATTGAACACATGGACCAGGAAGTCAAGGTTCGTTAACATAGTTGTATCACGATTGTTAGAGTTCGTTGGAACTCAAGACGTAGACTGGAGTTCACATGGGAGCATGAAGATCAGATGAAGCTCAAGTATCCTCAACTTTTTCCTGTTGATCAATCTAATTCTGGTACTACTGGTGAATTTCGTGACGAAATTTCTTTCAAGTTGGGGATGATGTGGTACCCGAGCAAAATCCGAAACAATCTTGATCTCTCACTTCACTCTTTCGTGCTTACTTGGCAAATTTCGGGACGAAATTTCTTTCAAGTTGGGGATGATGTGACAACCCGTACTTTCAAGTAAACATCATTTCCTTACTCTGTTTCGCGATTGGCGATCATGTTTGTTTTATATATATATTTATTAATAATAATAACAATTATAATGAAAATAACAATACTTGGGATAATTTTAGGGTAATTTGAATATTCTGAATAGTTGAGGGGTACTAATGAAAGTTAGAAAGTTAAAAAAAAAACTATATTTAATTATTAGTTACCCAACCCAATCGTTCCCCCCATACTTAATCTGCTTATACATTCCCTTATAGTCCAAGATCTGGCCCAGTTCTTTGTCCTCCCTTCCTGTTTTGCGACATCCTAAATTGGATGGGCTTGAGCCCATCTCGGTT
The DNA here is from genome assembly GCF_002127325.2 of Helianthus annuus. NCBI lineage: Eukaryota > Viridiplantae > Streptophyta > Magnoliopsida > Asterales > Asteraceae > Helianthus > Helianthus annuus. Next base: position 193,249,078 of record NC_035448.2, on the reverse strand, counting down.
GTAACCTGAACCGCCCCAAACAACTCAACTATATGAATACGTATTATGGATTTTAATTAGATTAAAATTAAATCGCAAGAAAGGAACCCTATATCCCCTACGTACGCACGACAGCAGGAGACACCCCCCCTTCATCGTTGTCGAAGTCTCTCCCTCTTAGAATCAACCTTCGTGTCTAGCGTACATCAATCTTTGGGTTAGTTCTGTTATATTTAATCAATTCTTGATTCATGTTGTCTATCTTTATGTGGATAAGTATGTAGTTATTCAATCCGTGATAAACATGTGCATGTTGTATGATTGATGTTGTAACAAATTATAAGAAAACAGTAACATGGGGAACTCATCGTACGTTTCGTTGACTGCTTGCTGATTGTCGGGTTATGTAATCGAATGGCATGTAATTGCATATATTGTGTTGGGTATTATCTAAAGATAGTTGTGAGTGGACCAAACAGGAGTGGCTGGACATATTGAAGTATGTTCTTATGATGAGGAACTTGATGTATAATGATGATTTATATGAATTAATACGTTGTTAACAATCTGATTAGTGCCCTAAGACTTATATTAAAATGGTTAGTAAATCTAATAATAATCTGATGAGGAGAACAAGGTATCATGTAGTCGATCCTGACATCTCTATGTTCGGGATATATATATGTATATATGTTGGTGATGTCTTATGCATGACAACTGGTGTGGGTAAATGTTGAATTTAGGTTCGGGTAGTCAAGGGTGTAGGACAGGATCGAATGGATATGCACCAAGAATGATAATTAGTTTCTTTTTGGACTTTGGGCCCAACAACTATCATGTTAGTTTGTGTTGATTAGGTCTAGACATAACTGGGTCAATGTAAACGAATCAATTCATAATTTATATAGGCTGACTCTAGTTGATTAAATTAAATTGAGATAACCTAGTAATGTTTTATGGTGGAATTCACTAATGGGCCGCACATGTCTAGATAAGTATTGGGCCACACAATTAAAAGGGGGTTATGTGTTGGATCTCGGGTAGGTTTAGTCACATAGGTCTGGGCCTATTTGGGCCGCGGGGCCTGCTGGGTATCCGCAGGGTCTCGAGCCAGCTGGGTTGTACATGATTGGGCCGTGTGACCGGTTGGGCCCGAGCGGCTTCATCTAAATAGTTGCATGTTGTTTAAGTGTTGTTCGTTTAAGCGTAGTTTGCTAAACTGTTGTTGTTTGTTACATGAGTTACCAAAATGCATAGTGAATGTTATGTGCTAAACGTTGAATGTGATCCTAACTGTTGTCAATAATTGGAATAGGACACACTTGATTAAGTACGAACAAAGTAATTAACATACCGAGCACTCTAAGGTGAGTTCATTACTTTTGAGCATGCGTCCCGGTGGTTGGGACAGTCAGTGGGTATCCCGGGAAGGGATAAGTCTTTTGGGTAAAAACGGGAATGTTGGATAATATACTCTTCCTATCACCTTTAAAGTCCCTCCGTGTTGTTTGGTTACCGAGGAGGTAACATGGTATTAGTTAGTAGCGCTACTTAGGTTTGGCAACCTCACCCCGTACCTGGGAGGACGGGTGTTGAACTAATGACCTAGTCATGACCAATGCTATGATAGGAGCATTGGAGAAAGGGCAAAATAATCAGAAGCCGTCTTGTATCGGGGTATTATCAACATTGTTTTCAACATTACTTTCGGATTTAAATTCAATGGATTAACTAAACACTTGGTAACCAACGTTTTTGTAAAATTATGAACTCTCCAGCGTTGTCTGTGTAAGACCCTAATACGTATTTGACTAAAAGTCGCAGCGGAAGTTCAAGCCATAAACTTTCTTTCATTATAAACACCTTAACTTATTTAAAAATTAACTTTAACATAACTCTTTCACATAAATCCATCATGTCGACTTATTTACTAAGTAAAAACATAGCTTATGTTTACTACATTATATACATCAACGTTCCCGTACAATCTCACTAGTGACTCGATCCTCGATCTCTGTTCCTTGATGATCCTCATGACTCGTACTACCTGCGCTCACCACATTAAATTCATAACATTAGTACGCATTATAAACATACAAGATTTATTCACGTTTACTTTTGTTCCGTTAATTCTTTACATCCCAGCTTTCCATCTGATCGTACATTCCGTGGTGAGACTTTCTCATTTTACCTGCGTTACACTTCGTTCACAAGGCACATTATTATTATCGTCAATACTCAATTTCATTGAATACATGCGTATATACTTTCATACATACTTACATATGTGCATCCGTTCACACATAACTACTTACAAACCCACGTACCTACATTCATACGTACGTTCCTACATACGTGCATACCTACATACATACATGCATACATGTCTACATACATACCTATTACATGCCTTCTCACAACCCTACATACGTGCACACACTTTCGTACATACTCACTTGGATATATATATACACATACACATACTTCCTACATACACACCTACATACATACATACATACATTCATTCATACATACCACTTATATTCACACATACATACATACATACCTTCATACGTATCTACTTAAGGAAATTCTTAATTTAGGATCCCACCTTTGGGTACCATATTACTACATATTCTTTAGGATCCCACCTTTGGGTACCATATTACTACATATTCTTTAGGATCCCACCTTTGGGTACCATATTACTACATATTCTTTAGGATCCCACCTTTGGGTACCATATTACTACATATTCTTTAGGATCCCACCTTTGGGTACCATATTACTACATATTCTTTAGGATCCCACCTTTGGGTACCATATTACTACATATTCTTTAGGATCCCACCTTTGGGTACCATATTACTACATATTCTTTAGGATCCCACCTTTGGGTACCATATTACTACATATTCTTTAGGATCCCACCTTTGGGTACCATATTACTACATATTCTTTAGGATCCCACCTTTGGGTACCATATTACTACATATTCTTTAGGATCCCACCTTTGGGTACCATATTACTACATATTCTTTAGTATCCCACCTTTGGGTACCATATTACTACATATTCTTTAGGATCCCACCTTTGGGCCCCCTACCCGTCGGCGACGCCCTCTAGTTTTTGCAGTTTTCTGCAGGTTCGTTTCGTCGTCCGTACGCACTAAAACGCACGTAACTTTTGAACCGTTTACCCGTTTGACCTCCCGTTTCTTCCTACATGCTTGTAAATTCACATTCTATCATATGAACATAAAATCTTACCTCCGGATTACGGAAATCCTTAACTTACATACATTCGACTTAACTATTATCTAACTATTTGACCCGTTAAGGGTATTCGCGCATTAATTGGTCTACGACTGACCAAACCATCATCCCCACTTCCATACCTGTCCAAAACATTACTCTAATCGAATAACTTGCTTCTAAACCACTTTTAAGTTCGTTTACCCCAAAATACCCATCATGGGCATTTTGGTCAACCTTAAACCCATCATTTACGACGAAAGACTTTAACACATATTTGACCTCAAACATCATATTTAATTCATTACAACACTTTATTACTTACTTGTACTACGAAGTGATTACGGAAATCACTTACCTCGTGCATCCATGTTCGTAACCGCTTCCTTGCCCCATTTCGACCCGTTAGCCTTTCATGCTTGGTCCATGCTAGTGTGGTTCCTATCCTTTCATGTCGTCATGCCATAATAATGTTAGTACTCATGCTTATTCATATTAATACACATTTTCCAGCTCTTATCTACATTGACTTTCACTAACACGCATACAACATAAATTGTCAACCACATTGTTCAGTTAGACAACCCAACGTAATTCATAACATCATCCTTTACTAGCATGGTCATATATTATATATTTAGTACACATTCACTTCTTGATTGAAATTAAGTGATTAATAAAAACACATGGGGAGCATCGCCCGTTCAAGCACAATGTACAAGCTTCTAATGCATAGTCTTGACCAACACATACATTCAACCCGAATTCTTGTATGAGTTCCATCTAAGGCACATTCCTCAAGTTAGTATACTACTAATTACATCATTATCATGTTTCATTCATATATGTCAAGCCATTTCATACAATCTCACATCCTAACTTCACCTAGACATTTCATCAAACACTTGGCGTGCGTACTACTAGCTATGCACAATGTACAACTAATTTATGCATGATCTTCCAAGTTCATACATAATTCATCAAATGAAACTAGAATAAACTAAATTACATACCATACTCAACCTATCTAGCAATAGTCCATTACATACAACATACACATTGATGATTCAAGCAAGGATTTGACATGGGTGAAACACCTATGTCATCATCTTCACCATAGAAGTGGGTTTCACTTCTAATCATCAAATTACTTAAAATCCTTCCCAACACAAGTTCTATTTGGTGATTCTAATACACAATCATGCTCAATTTCATATAAATTCACGGATTAATCATAACCCACTTCATACAACTTCACCAAATTACAAATTTCAACATACCTTATGTAGAGAACTCTTAGATGATCAAGAATCTAAGTCCATGCATCAGATTAGGGCTTATTTCCCCCTTCAATTTGAAGGTTTTCTTGAATTAGGGTTTCACCCCTTTCTTTCTTTTCTCCTGATCGATCTCACGCACACACACTCCTTGTGTGTGTGTGATTTTTGTTTTAATTAAATTCAGTTTCAAATTTGGCAAATCTAGTCCCTCAAGTTTATCATACCATCATAGTTGCCACAAGTTTCATTCCTTTACTTATTTTGTTAGGCTTTTAACTAAGTTTAATAACCTAGTTATTGTATTTCATTTAATTAACATGGCAACGTACCTACGTATTAATAATACGAGTTTTGGGGTGTTACAAGTCTACCCCCCTTAAAGAAGGTTTCGTCCCCGAAACCTTTCTCATTTCCATTAAACACAACTATTCTTTCACTTTGCCCCATACGACCTCTAGCCCATCTTAGTGACAATCTTCTGCTTTCAAGAACCCATCTCGGAGTTCTTATTGGTGTCACTTTCACTAATAGCGCTAGTTTTTAACCCATTTCATAGCTAATGGTTCCTTCCCCATTCTAATACTCGTATATCATGTACAATACACCGTTTTGTTTACTTGAAACAATTTCAACATCCTATTAATAACATTCCCTCTTTTCTTTTCTTTTTTTTATTTCCAATATTCGTATTATTCTTATGGAGGTTACGCTCTTACTTCGTAATTTATACATACACCTCTATGCTTAACTTTGATGGATACATCGTAATACTAAGTAACTATCCATTCCCGCTTCATGACTATTCATACAATTGACTTCTTTCTAACAAGTCCATATTTTTCATACTTTATCTTTACACACATTCTCAATTCCTTGGCCTGTTAATAACAGGTCAATATTCATACTACTTCAACTTGTAGTCATACATACATTCATATGATCCGTTCGTAACGGATCTAATACCTTCATCTTATTTCTTAAAATTACATTCTCTACATGCACTGTATAATATTTACTATTGTTCTGTTACCACAACAAAACTACTATTTCATAGTCACTACTACGTGCCTAGTTCTCATGTTAACGTCACTCTACGTTTTCCAGAGTTACTTGTACTTTGCATACCTTCATATTGCCTTCAATCGCTTCATGCATTTCATATTACTATGACTTTCACTTCCTGCATTACTTAATCTACCTAAGCAAACATGTCGTGCAATTTCATCATACGAAAGTTTAATAAATACTCAAAATTCCTCAAACTTTTGAAGTTTACCTTTTTAGTGACATACTTTCTTCTTATGTCAATTGTAAAAAAAATTGAACATTCCATACCATACCATACATATCCTATCGGTCATTTCGTAGGTCTTTCTCAACCTACCAATTCATACCTGTCCAACATGAATTACACATTTTACTAACCTCGATTTCTTTGCATAATTCAACGGTCCGCAAACCAGATCTATTCACTTCTTCACGAGTACTAGCCATACCAGGCCAGATTTCCTTCATCCGTGAAGTGTGCTTCCGCTCGTGCACATCCTTCCACCAATTCAATTGGTTTCATCACACTAAGAATTCTAACATCACCACCTACAAAATTGGTGGTTAGCACATCTCATTCAAATACTGAGTCTACTAGGTGATTAGTCACCTAAAATTCTTTTTACATATTTCCTACGTACATGCTATATCATATCTTACATTCCATTTCTTACACACAATTCTTTCATTTTAGTTACTTATTCCGTCAACCTTTGCAGTTTGACCCTTTAAAGTTAAACTGACCTTTCTTACTTATCATAGATGCATTGAAGTACACATTCGTGCTTCCTTCCATTCATGCTTACTTACAAAGACATTCATTACATCGTTTTAGTATTCTTAACAAACTTACCCTTTTTGTTCATACTTAAACCATTGTCTGGGTCATAGCCCGTCATTCATTCTGACTTCTAAGAGTCGATTTCTAACACATTTAACACATACCTTGTTCAAAACTTCCTTCTTTCGTTTTATAACTTAGGTCTGCATGCTCATTACGATCATTCTTTTGTTTCTTTACTTTACATTTGCCCATATGACTCATTTAACACAATCACGGTCAGACTATCGACACTTCTTATGTAGACTAGTTTCGTCTTTTATACCTTAAATATGTTTCGCGGATTCGAATGCATTATTCATACCTTTCGTACCTTCTATGTTTTGAATCCGTCTTGCGGATTCAAACATTGCATTCGCATCTTTCATTCTTTGAATCCGTCTCGCGGATTCAAACATTTCATTCATACATTGCTGATCCGTACTGTCTTACGGATTCAACATTCTTCATTCTTATCACTCATACTTTTCACTCTTACATAGTACTCTCAATTTCCCGAGAGTCTTACTACCCATTTCACCGCACGCCCACCTGTTACCCAGTTCTACCGGACACACCTGCGATAATTACCACGGTCTCACGAACGTCATATGCTTCTTGCGTACTGGCCAGGTGCGAAATCCACATACTAGTTTCGTGCCTTCGTGTAATCATCGCCTTATGTCCGAGAAATGGGTTTCAGTTTCGTGCACATATCTAAAATTTCCCCAAGACCACATCATTGCCTTTCGTTTAATAATTACCTTCCCAAGGAGATTTCTTCCTTTTTCTTTCAACATTGATACCCATACATATTAATAGTGTGTACCTGGGGTTCATTAGCTTATTTACGCCTTTGCCAGCCTTAGTATTCGTCCTATCCTGCATCCACGGACCATCCTCTTCAGACACTTATGTTTACCTTGCACATATAAAACCGTTAGTTTCTTTATATGAATGTATTCATACATGCTTTCATTCCATTTCTACCTTTAGATCTTGATCGAGTCGTGGATTGTACGGGTTCTTTATCACAAGAGCACACAGGTTTGAGTTCAAGTATTTATCTTCTCGTACTTGATTCGCTCAAACCAGGGCTCTGATACCAACTTGTAAGACCCTAATACGTATTTGACTAAAAGTCGCAGCGGAAGTTCAAGCCATAAACTTTCTTTCATTATAAACACCTTAACTTATTTAAAAATTAACTTTAACATAACTCTTTCACATAAATCCATCATGTCGACTTATTTACTAAGTAAAAACATAGCTTATGTTTACTACATTATATACATCAACGTTCCCGTACAATCTCACTAGTGACTCGATCCTCGATCTCTGTTCCTTGATGATCCTCATGACTCGTACTACCTGCGCTCACCACATTAAATTCATAACATTAGTACGCATTATAAACATACAAGATTTATTCACGTTTACTTTTGTTCCGTTAATTCTTTACATCCCAGCTTTCCATCTGATCGTACATTCCGTGGTGAGACTTTCTCATTTTACCTGCGTTACACTTCGTTCACAAGGCACATTATTATTATCGTCAATACTCAATTTCATTGAATACATGCGTATATACTTTCATACATACTTACATATGTGCATCCGTTCACACATAACTACTTACAAACCCACGTACCTACATTCATACGTACGTTCCTACATACGTGCATACCTACATACATACATGCATACATGTCTACATACATACCTATTACATGCCTTCTCACAACCCTACATACGTGCACACACTTTCGTACATACTCACTTGGATATATATATACACATACACATACTTCCTACATACACACCTACATACATACATACATACATTCATTCATACATACCACTTATATTCACACATACATACATACATACATACCTTCATACGTATCTACTTAAGGAAATTCTTAATTTAGGATCCCACCTTTGGGTACCATATTACTACATATTCTTTAGGATCCCACCTTTGGGTACCATATTACTACATATTCTTTAGGATCCCACCTTTGGGTACCATATTACTACATATTCTTTAGGATCCCACCTTTGGGTACCATATTACTACATATTCTTTAGGATCCCACCTTTGGGTACCATATTACTACATATTCTTTAGGATCCCACCTTTGGGTACCATATTACTACATATTCTTTAGGATCCCACCTTTGGGTACCATATTACTACATATTCTTTAGGATCCCACCTTTGGGTACCATATTACTACATATTCTTTAGGATCCCACCTTTGGGTACCATATTACTACATATTCTTTAGGATCCCACCTTTGGGTACCATATTACTACATATTCTTTAGGATCCCACCTTTGGGTACCATATTACTACATATTCTTTAGTATCCCACCTTTGGGTACCATATTACTACATATTCTTTAGGATCCCACCTTTGGGCCCCCTACCCGTCGGCGACGCCCTCTAGTTTTTGCAGTTTTCTGCAGGTTCGTTTCGTCGTCCGTACGCACTAAAACGCACGTAACTTTTGAACCGTTTACCCGTTTGACCTCCCGTTTCTTCCTACATGCTTGTAAATTCACATTCTATCATATGAACATAAAATCTTACCTCCGGATTACGGAAATCCTTAACTTACATACATTCGACTTAACTATTATCTAACTATTTGACCCGTTAAGGGTATTCGCGCATTAATTGGTCTACGACTGACCAAACCATCATCCCCACTTCCATACCTGTCCAAAACATTACTCTAATCGAATAACTTGCTTCTAAACCACTTTTAAGTTCGTTTACCCCAAAATACCCATCATGGGCATTTTGGTCAACCTTAAACCCATCATTTACGACGAAAGACTTTAACACATATTTGACCTCAAACATCATATTTAATTCATTACAACACTTTATTACTTACTTGTACTACGAAGTGATTACGGAAATCACTTACCTCGTGCATCCATGTTCGTAACCGCTTCCTTGCCCCATTTCGACCCGTTAGCCTTTCATGCTTGGTCCATGCTAGTGTGGTTCCTATCCTTTCATGTCGTCATGCCATAATAATGTTAGTACTCATGCTTATTCATATTAATACACATTTTCCAGCTCTTATCTACATTGACTTTCACTAACACGCATACAACATAAATTGTCAACCACATTGTTCAGTTAGACAACCCAACGTAATTCATAACATCATCCTTTACTAGCATGGTCATATATTATATATTTAGTACACATTCACTTCTTGATTGAAATTAAGTGATTAATAAAAACACATGGGGAGCATCGCCCGTTCAAGCACAATGTACAAGCTTCTAATGCATAGTCTTGACCAACACATACATTCAACCCGAATTCTTGTATGAGTTCCATCTAAGGCACATTCCTCAAGTTAGTATACTACTAATTACATCATTATCATGTTTCATTCATATATGTCAAGCCATTTCATACAATCTCACATCCTAACTTCACCTAGACATTTCATCAAACACTTGGCGTGCGTACTACTAGCTATGCACAATGTACAACTAATTTATGCATGATCTTCCAAGTTCATACATAATTCATCAAATGAAACTAGAATAAACTAAATTACATACCATACTCAACCTATCTAGCAATAGTCCATTACATACAACATACACATTGATGATTCAAGCAAGGATTTGACATGGGTGAAACACCTATGTCATCATCTTCACCATAGAAGTGGGTTTCACTTCTAATCATCAAATTACTTAAAATCCTTCCCAACACAAGTTCTATTTGGTGATTCTAATACACAATCATGCTCAATTTCATATAAATTCACGGATTAATCATAACCCACTTCATACAACTTCACCAAATTACAAATTTCAACATACCTTATGTAGAGAACTCTTAGATGATCAAGAATCTAAGTCCATGCATCAGATTAGGGCTTATTTCCCCCTTCAATTTGAAGGTTTTCTTGAATTAGGGTTTCACCCCTTTCTTTCTTTTCTCCTGATCGATCTCACGCACACACACTCCTTGTGTGTGTGTGATTTTTGTTTTAATTAAATTCAGTTTCAAATTTGGCAAATCTAGTCCCTCAAGTTTATCATACCATCATAGTTGCCACAAGTTTCATTCCTTTACTTATTTTGTTAGGCTTTTAACTAAGTTTAATAACCTAGTTATTGTATTTCATTTAATTAACATGGCAACGTACCTACGTATTAATAATACGAGTTTTGGGGTGTTACAGTCTGATACACTTGTTGCATGCTCGCAGGTCGTTGGATTATATGGACTTGGAACTTGCTGTCTGAAGTAGCTGGAGTGGTCATGGGTCGTGTTGATTGGATACGAATGATGGGTTTATTGATTACATACATTTAATTTGAAACAGTTAAACTATGATTACTTTTATTTGCTTCCGCTGAACATGTTGGTTTTCATTTAAACTTATTGACGGTACTTTTCAGTAATAATTGATGATTTTATTTAACAACTTGTGATTGGTTCAATATGATTAGTGGCTCGTTATTGGTTTGTCACACGCATAATAGGGTTTTCCCATGGGTGGTATTTTGGGGGTGTGACAGTTTGGTATCAGAGCCACTGGTTATAGTGAACTTGGTTTTAAAACGTTTTTTTTTATAAAACCAGACTATAACCGAACAGTACCGAAATCGACCATGACACTCAGCTCCAGACTGCAAGGTTCGTTTCTCATTTACTATTGCATAGTATATCTAGTGTACACTTATGTATGCATTACACGTGAATGCACACTTGGCACAACAGTATGAGCCCTTATGTTACGAACCCCTGTTATGTGATCTGTTAGTGTGACACTACCCATTGACTAATGTGATTCTTGATCCTGTAAAACCTTTCGTTTGCTATTTGAATGTGGTGAACCATTTAGCGCAAGTTAAGAGGCACTGAGATAAGCATGCAAATCGCCTTATTATTATGGGTGCACACATAATAACAACGTGAGGTGCATGTGAGTCCTAGTGAGGCTTAACGAGTGTGAAAAGGGTTCCGCTCGACTAAATGGTGTTATGTTAGAACTCAGTAGTCTATAGAGGTCATAGTAACACTTGACTCCTACTCGAACTTGCATCTTAAGTCTTTCCTCTTCTTGTATAGAATCATGAGCGGACGAGGCCATGGACGCGGCCACATTGCTATGACTCAGGCCGAATTAACCAACTTGATCAACACTCGTGTAGCTGAAGCCCTAGCGGCTTACCAGGCTGGTACGATATGTGCCAATTACTTTCTATCCTTGTGTCGTATACTCGAATCTTACTTGTGCGTTGTACGTTCTTACGTTTTAGGTCAACCTGCGAATCAAAACAATCCACCTGCTCCACCTGCTTATACGTACAAGATGTTCATGGATTGTAAGCCACAGACCTTCAGTGGGACTGAAGGGGCTGTAGGACTCCTGCGATGGTTTGAAAAGGCAGAATTGGTATTCGCAATGTGTAATTGTCCTGCTGGGGACAGAGTGAAGTATGCTACGGGCACACTCGAGGATGGTACCCTGACATGGTGGAATTCCCAGGTTCAGATGTTGGGTATTGAGATGGCGAATGCCATTACTTGGGATGATTTCAAGGAGTTGATGCGAGAGGAGTATTGTCCTCGTGATGAGGTTCAGAAACTGGAGAACGAGTACTACAATCTGAAAATGGAGGGATCTGAGATTGAAGCATACACTAGGAGGTCTAATGATTTAGCAACTTTGTGCCCCAACATGTCTCGACCTCCACATCGGCGAATTGAGTTGTATCTCAAGGGCTTAGCACCAGCCGTTAAGGGGTACGTCACTGCTGCAAACCTAGACAATCTGCCCCGTATCGTCCGTTTGGCACATAAGATTACTGACCAGGAGGTCGAACGTGGCAACTTGCCGCCACATGTTTCTGGTACTACCTCGACTGCTACAGCTACCACACCTGCTAGTGATCCCAAGCGAAAATGGAACGATACTGACAAAGCAACCAGTGCCAGCCAATCTCAGAAAAGGGCAGACAACAGTATCCACCGTAGTTTCAGCCAGTCATCTTCTGTGAATCAGAATCAGAGCAACAATTCAAATCAGGGTTCTTACGCGGGAAAGCTACCAAAGTGTGATAAGTGTATGTTCCACCATCGCGGGCCATGCACCCGAGCATGTCATAGGTGCAACAAGGTGGGCCATATGGCTAAAGATTGTAGGGTCTGGCTCCCAAAGCCGCCGCAGCAGCCACAGCAACAGGAGAGGTAGCAGCCCCAACAGAATCAGGGAAATCAAAAGGGGTGCTTTCAGTGTGTTGATGAGGGTCATTTTAAAAGGGATTGCCCTCAGCTTAATCAGAATGCTGGCAACAACAATACTGGGAATGACAATAATGGGAACAATGGTGGGAACGGAGCAAGTGGAAGAGCATTTACTATTGGTGCTGGGGGAAGCTCGCAATGAAGGGCAATGTTGAGACCGGTACGTCTTCTTAGAATGATATTTTTGTTTCTGTTTTAGTCGACTCTAGTGCCGGTTGGAGTTATGTGTCTTTAGGGTTCAGTCGTCAGTTAGAACTGACTCCCACCCCTCTTGTAAAATAAGCATGTAGTAGAATTAGCTGATAGTACATCGATAGGAGCTTCTCATGTTCTTTTTGGTTGTAAACTTGATTTCATGGGTCAAGTGTTCGACATTGACCTACTTCCTGATACCCTTGTAAGTTTTGACGTGGTCGTTGACATGGATTTGGTTATCCATGCATCGAGCGGAAATTCTCTGTAAAGAGAAAATCGTGCGTATCCCTATCCCTATTGGGGAATCCTTATCAGTTCAAGATCATCGTAGTGGTGCCATTGTTGGCATCGTCTTAGTCATGAAAGCCCAGAAGTGTCTACTGAAGGACTACCCTGCTATTCTAGCTCTAGTCACCGATTCGCAACCTGAAGAAAGGAAGATCAAGGATCTTCCAGTTGTTCGTGAATTTTCTGACGTGTTTTTTGAAAGAGTTACTTGGTTTACGTCCACGTCGTCAGGTGGAATTTCAAATTGACCTTATGCAATTTCATATTCCTTCTGGGATACAGCGACCCTTTGGATTCGCTGGATACTATCGCAAATTCATCATAGGATTTTCGAATATGGCGCAACTTCAACCTCTTTAGCAAAGCGGGGAGCTGTGAGTTCTTGGGAAATAAAACCGGGGAACGTCTTTTCAACTTTTGAAACCCAACCCTGCAACGCACTGAGCATCACTTCCATCCGAGGGTACTGATGCTATGGCGGTATACCATGATGGTTCGAATCAGAGTCCCAGTTACACATCGATGCAACACAAGGAGGAGATGGCCACGTGGTGGACTTATAGGAAGAACTGCACGAGTCACGACCTACGGTGAAAGCCGGGGTCTTTGGATTTAAGTTGGAGGCATTACTTGGACGGTACCAAATGCATACCTAGACCGATCACAAGGGCCTCCCGTATACCCTTGTTTTAAAGGAACTAAGCATGTAACGACATCGCTGGATGGAGCTATTAGATGAATACGACCGTGAAACCTAGACGTGCACGAGCTTTGCCGCTCGCTATCCACTCTAACATACCTGATCAGACTCGCCTTGTTCAAACTGAAGAACTGAAGGAAGAGAGTTCTCCAGATTGACCCATGCGGGGCATGGGGAAGCAACCTTTGGCAGATCGGACGATATTTGCTACTTCATGGAACGAATATGAACCTCACTATACAGCAATATTACGGAGCTGGGGCAGGCGAAGCACACGGGACTCGATATCCTACTCATCGGAATTTGATAGGATGTATTACAACCTGAGGACCATGTGCGGGTGACCGGGCCTGAAGGCCCACATAGCAATGCATGAGAACGATGTTTGACTTGTGGGAAAGTTAAGGTGGGATATTAGCAACCAGAAACGCATATACAGAAATGGGAACAGACTGCTATGGATTTAATCACTGGTCTACTTACAACTCGAAACAGAAACATTATCACCTAGATGATCGTTGATGGACTCACGTTACCAGCACTGGTACTCGAAACTCTTGGGAAGGTTGTTTGAATCAGGAGTCGATTGGCGGCAACGCGTGACTGCTAGGAAAGCTGATAAACTTGGGAAACGCTGGAAGATCGCTGTAGGCACCTCGTATCATGTTGAGAGTCTCACCCTGGGAGGGTGTGGAATGCTTGGGAAGCATGGCGAGCTTAACTGACTTCACGATGGACCATTCAACAGTCTGGGAAGAATCGGTAGCGAAACCTACAAACTCGAGTTACCTGACGATTCGATAACATACGCGATGCCATTTATGTTTCGGATCTAAGGCAGTGGCTGTCTGATGAAACACGTGCGATACCTTTACTGGAGGAATTTATTGAACACATGGACCAGGAAGTCAAGGTTCGTTAACATAGTTGTATCACGATTGTTAGAGTTCGTTGGAACTCAAGACGTAGACTGGAGTTCACATGGGAGCATGAAGATCAGATGAAGCTCAAGTATCCTCAACTTTTTCCTGTTGATCAATCTAATTCTGGTACTACTGGTGAATTTCGTGACGAAATTTCTTTCAAGTTGGGGATGATGTGGTACCCGAGCAAAATCCGAAACAATCTTGATCTCTCACTTCACTCTTTCGTGCTTACTTGGCAAATTTCGGGACGAAATTTCTTTCAAGTTGGGGATGATGTGACAACCCGTGTGACAACCCGTACTTTCAAGTAAACATCATTTCCTTACTCTGTTTCGCGATTGGCGATCATGTTTGTTTTATATATATATTTATTAATAATAATAACAATTATAATGAAAATAACAATACTTGGGATAATTTTAGGGTAATTTGAATATTCTGAATAGTTGAGGGGTACTAATGAAAGTTAGAAAGTTAAAAAAAAAAAACTATATTTAATTATTAGTTACCCAACCCAATCGTTCCCCCCATACTTAATCTGCTTATACATTCCCTTATAGTCCAAGATCTGGCCCAGTTCTTTGTCCTCCCTTCCTGTTTTGCGACATCCTAAATTGGATGGGCTTGAGCCCATCTCGGTTGTAACCTGAACCGCCCCAAACAACTCAACTATATGAATACGTATTATGGATTTTAATTAGATTAAAATTAAATCGCAAGAAAGGAACCCTATATCCCCTACGTACGCACGACAGCAGGAGACACCCCCCCTTCATCGTTGTCGAAGTCTCTCCCTCTTAGAATCAACCTTCGTGTCTAGCGTACATCAATCTTTGGGTTAGTTCTGTTATATTTAATCAATTCTTGATTCATGTTGTCTATCTTTATGTGGATAAGTATGTAGTTATTCAATCCGTGATAAACATGTGCATGTTGTATGATTGATGTTGTAACAAATTATAAGAAAACAGTAACATGGGGAACTCATCGTACGTTTCGTTGACTGCTTGCTGATTGTCGGGTTATGTAATCGAATGGCATGTAATTGCATATATTGTGTTGGGTATTATCTAAAGATAGTTGTGAGTGGACCAAACAGGAGTGGCTGGACATATTGAAGTATGTTCTTATGATGAGGAACTTGATGTATAATGATGATTTATATGAATTGATACGTTGTTAACAATCTGATTAGTGCCCTAAGACTTATATTAAAATGGTTAGTAAATCTAATAATAATCTGATGAGGAGAACAAGGTATCATGTAGTCGATCCTGACATCTCTATGTTCGGGATATATATATGTATATATGTTGGTGATGTCTTATGCATGACAACTGGTGTGGGTAAATGTTGAATTTAGGTTCGGGTAGTCAAGGGTGTAGGACAGGATCGAATGGATATGCACCAAGAATGATAATTAGTTTCTTTTTGGACTTTGGGCCCAACAACTATCATGTTAGTTTGTGTTGATTAGGTCTAGACATAACTGGGTCAATGTAAACGAATCAATTCATAATTTATATAGGCTGACTCTAGTTGATTAAATTAAATTGAGATAACCTAGTAATGTTTTATGGTGGAATTCACTAATGGGCCGCACATGTCTAGATAAGTATTGGGCCACACAATTAAAAGGGGGTTATGTGTTGGATCTCGGGTAGGTTTAGTCACATAGGTCTGGGCCTATTTGGGCCGCGGGGCCTGCTGGGTATCCGCAGGGTCTCGAGCCAGCTGGGTTGTACATGATTGGGCCGTGTGACCGGTTGGGCCCGAGCGGCTTCATCTAAATAGTTGCATGTTGTTTAAGTGTTGTTCGTTTAAGCGTAGTTTGCTAAACTGTTGTTGTTTGTTACATGAGTTACCAAAATGCATAGTGAATGTTATGTGCTAAACGTTGAATGTGATCCTAACTGTTGTCAATAATTGGAATAGGACACACTTGATTAAGTACGAACAAAGTAATTAACATACCGAGCACTCTAAGGTGAGTTCATTACTTTTGAGCATGCGTCCCGGTGGTTGGGACAGTCAGTGGGTATCCCGGGAAGGGATAAGTCTTTTGGGTAAAAACGGGAATGTTGGATAATATACTCTTCCTATCACCTTTAAAGTCCCTCCGTGTTGTTTGGTTACCGAGGAGGTAACATGGTATTAGTTAGTAGCGCTACTTAGGTTTGGCAACCTCACCCCGTACCTGGGAGGACGGGTGTTGAACTAATGACCTAGTCATGACCAATGCTTTGATAGGAGCATTGGAGAAAGGGCAAAATAATCAGAAGCCGTCTTGTATCGGGGTATTATCAACATTGTTTTCAACATTACTTTCGGATTTAAATTCAATGGATTAACTAAACACTTGGTAACCAACGTTTTTGTAAAATTATGAACTCTCCAGCGTTGTCTGATACACTTGTTGCATGCTCGCAGGTCGTTGGATTATATGGACTTGGAACTTGCTGTCTGAAGTAGCTGGAGTGGTCATGGGTCGTGTTGATTGGATACGAATGATGGGTTTATTGATTACATACATTTAATTTGAAACAGTTAAACTATGATTACTTTTATTTGCTTCCGCTGAACATGTTGGTTTTCATTTAAACTTATTGACGGTACTTTTCAGTAATAATTGATGATTTTATTTAACAACTTGTGATTGGTTCAATATGATTAGTGGCTCGTTATTGGTTTGTCACAAGCATGCATAATAGGGTTTTCCCATGGGTGGTATTTTGGGGGTGTGACAGTAGTTGTGTTGTTGCTTGGTCGTCCCGGTTTTCGGGTTCGGCGTGTGTTAATGAAGTTCTCCTTTCAAAAAAAAGTTATTTTTATCTTGAACTAAATTAATTTACAATCTAATAAATATCGATCAAGAATGTGTACTCGTGCATCTTTAATGGGATACATAACGGACGCTCGAGTCGCACTTTCTCCATGTTAGTGTTTGCCACTTCTATCCCCTTAGATTTTTCTCTTCTCCACGAACACTGACGTACTTTCCCCCGCACGTTGACAAACACACATCCTCTCTCTTCTTCATATCATCGCCATCTTTCGTCACGTACCCATAATGAAACCGTTAAAACAACACGTTATGGATTCTAACGTTATCTTTTTTTTTTTTGTAACGACCAACAAATAAATGTCCCGCTACCCGGGTAACCGAATGGCAAAAGACGACCATCTCCAGTTTTTGGAAACCTGTCGCCTAAAAACCCACTGCGGTAAAACTCGATTAATATCGGATTCACACTTGAGATTTGTGACCTTAAACCCAATCTTAACTTCCCTTTTGATGCCAATTAAACTATACCTCATTGTCTCTTTTAGCTTTAGTTTACATTTGTTTTTAAAACATGTCAAGTGGGGCTAGCTTACTTGATAGAGGCTCTTGCCTCTTAGTGGGAGGTCTTGGGTTCAATCTTAAATAAGGATGAGTTATTTGTAAATATAGGAGTTTGGGAGAGTAAGGCTATGGGGTATGGGGCTTGGGTTGGGGCGTGGGTTGGCTGAAAACGCCTAAGTCACCATCCCAGGGGTTTGGGTTGGGGCGTGGGTTTGGGCATGGCCCCATTGGCGTGGGTTTGAAGCCGGGTGTGGGGCGGGCTAGTAAGGTGACATGGCGGGCTCTCAATGACCATACAAAACTCATGCCCCCAACCCAAGCCTCACCATACCCCATGAGCGTGAGTTTGGGTTTGTTTTCCACGTGTTAACTCATACCCCCCAACCCACGCCCACCATACCCCATGTTCTAAAATAAGCCATTCAAAAAAAATACAAAGAAACATAGAGATTCCGTGTGTGGATTTTGGAATATCCTTTGTAAGTGGGTTAGGGGAAAGTTGAGGAGGAATCACGAGACCTTCGAATCAAAAGAAAAAAAAGATTCTTCATTTATATTATTTATTTAAAAATGGACGCGTGGTCCGACACGTGCCCCAACCCAACAACAGGCTAAGGATCATTTTATGTTTGGCTTTTCGGGACCTCCAAGGGGCCGTTTCCTTAATACTCGCACTACGAGGTCGCTTTTTCACGTTTTCCGCAACAGCCTTCCACTTCCCACCCCCGCGCGTGGATCAAACGCGTCGGATCCATGTTGGATCCATATGATTTTGTCCTTTTTTGTTGTTTCCAGAACATCCGTGAACTTCATAAAACGTCAAACGACTTTATTATATCCCACAAGCCGATGGATACAAACAAATACGTTACACATTTTTAAATTAATTACGGTAAGTTTTATAAAGACATGTATATCATTAGTTTTTTAAGAAGTACAATCATATACATAACCTCTGATTATATAGACCACTGCTGAGACGAATCTTGGCTCACTATTCAGACCCGCATCTAGGCGAACCTTAACTCATTTTCCTGAGTCACCAATGTCCGAACGGATATCAAGTCATTATCTTAGCCAGCGTCCAAACGTACATACTTTGAAAATCAAATAAATTGTGGTCTGATGAGAACTAGTATGGACCTTGAGCAAAAGAGAATGTACATGCATTAGATGTATATTAATACACGTATATGGACAAATAGGTTATCCTCACAAGTCATGTACTTGTTACAATACTCACATTATCCTCACATCGTCAGTATCCTGACACATTAAGGTGTACCCATACAACATGCAACAGGGAAAACACATGAACACAGAACACATAAATCATAAGATATACCCACGTGTAATAAAAATTGAATTATACAACTTTGTGAACGGTGGCGGACCTAGTTAGGGGTGGGTGGGCGGGCGCACCCATTCAAAAAAAATTAGTGTATTTTATAGGATAGAATCTCGTCCGCACCCTTTGAAAATTTGGTTAAATCGCTCGTCTGCGCCCCTTGAAAATATTTTTTGGACCCGTCACCGTTTGTGTATTTATTTAGTTAATTATATCAAGCAAGACCATATTAACCCAATATTGTTGCTATATATAATATGTAACCTTCTTTTTTCAAAGCATGCAAACACCTGATAGTTCAGAATTTCAAGTTTGGCATTTCTATATTCACAAGCAAGATACATATAATCACATAACATGATAAATATGCAAATTTTAATTATTTAATGGTTATAAGATATATAGTGGATTTAGCTACGTTTTAATAGAGATTACTTTGGTGTCAGTTTTTCTTTATGATTATTTATTTTTAAATTGGTTTGAATTGTGAATTCCCTATCAAGTGTTGATTTTGATGGGAAAAAAACATCACTATTTATTTATCTATTTGTTTCTTTTGTTGTACCTAACAACAAGGTTTTCTTGATGATTGTTTGGTAGATAATATCTCATAGGTTAGAGATGGTATTGAACACTCGTACTAGGATTTCCATGTATGATAAGATGACACAAAAGTTTCTTGAAAAGTTTTCTTAGCTATAAAGATTTGTTCTTATAGCCTTGTAGGAGCAAGTTATGATATTTAGTTTCTTAGCTATAAAGATTTGTTCTTATAGCCTTGTAGGAGCAAGTTATGATATTTATAATGTTCGTTTATATATTCTGTTCCCATTTCTCTTATAAACATATTGATTGTTACTTTTAAATTTTCTTCTTTGGTTTCGAATTTTTTTTTTAAACTTTCAAAAATCTAATAAATGTTTTGATAATGATATATAATCATATGATGCACCAAATAGATTTTAAAAAGTTGAGAGATGAAGGTCAATAATGTATTCTTGTAGTATATTTATAACACCTATAAAAAAAACAAGTTTTATCAAGCAAATTATTTGTAACCCTAAGTGCAGAGCTTTTTTGAATACCTAACCCATTAAATGGTAGGGGAATGTAACACCCCAAAATCCGAATGTTTGTATTTGTCGTATGTGCATATAAGACACATCGTGAAATAAATAACTAGGTTATTTAACCTAGTTAAGTATATGGTAAAACTATCAAATGGAGAGAGTTGTGCCAAATGTGTTCTAAGTGCCAACATGAGGGACTAATTAAAGTAAAATGGAAGTTGAGTTATTAAAATGAAAAATAAACACACACAAACACACAATTCGTGTGTGTTCTCGAACGTACAGGGGCTTCAAGAAGCCAAGCCCTAGTTCTTCAAAAAGCTTCAAATTAAGGGATGATTCAAGGCCCAAATTCGCGAATTCTCATGGATTAATGATCACCATCACAAGGGGATCATAAGGTATGTCTTAGAAGTTAGATTGGTGATCTTTCACGAAGTGGGTTTTGATATAAATCGCGAATTCGTACGAAATTGAGAATGGGTGTGTGTTAGAATCATCATATTGAACATGGGTTATGCATGAATTAGGTTAATTTGATGTTTTAGGGTGAAACCCATTTGTTATGATGAAGATGATGACATGGGTGAATCATCCATGTCTAATTTTGCTTAATGTTGATGTATTTTGATTTGCATAATGGGTTCTTGTTAGAGGAATTAAAAGAAATGTAATTCTAGTATGTTTGATGTTTATGCATGTATGATTCATGTTGATTAGAAGGAAGAAATTGATGAATTATGTATGAGATTAGAAGGATATGCATGAATTAGTTGTACACTATGCTTACAAGGTAGTACACATATCAAAAGTATGATGAAATTATGAAGAATTAAGATTAGATCACTTGTAAGTGATTAATAAATAGTTATGAAGTGGGTTTTAGATGATGTAATGTAAGTTGATGATTTACTTATGTTAACAATGTTTGGAATCATACATGTGTGTGAGTGTTTAAAGAAATCGGATAAGAAATGGTAAATTGTTGTTGGATGAAATGAACAAAATGTGATGATAATATGTATGATGTTTAATTTAAATACCACATGTTGATTAGTAGAAGGATTTGATGAACTAAGTATGAATTTAGAAGATTGTGCATGAATTAGTTGTACGTTATGCTTAAAAGATGGTACGCACCCCAATCGTATGATAAAATGTATCTATTGTCGTCCGTATAGTCGATTATGATGTTACGGGTATATAATGATAAGCCGAAAGTTAAACTAAATGAACCGTTGACTTCTAAAAGTCAACCGTGTATAAGAAGGATGGTTAGACGAGTCGTCATAATTGTAAGATTAAGGTAAGTTATATGGAGCGTGTTTGACGAATGTGTGTTTAATGCGATGACATGATAGGTTACATGAGTTGAAATGATATGAATTTGGTCACATGTATTATGCTTGCTAGAAGTAACTAATGAAAGTCAAATAGGAATTATGCGATCGATATGATCGTTAACATGTACAATTATGTATGCTAATAAGAATGTGATTTCGATGACATGGAAGTATAGGAATCATGTCGAGACGGAATCAAGCACGGAAGGCTAATGGGTCAAGAAGTGGCGAAGAAACAAATATGAACACGGGTGCATGAGGTAAGTGATTCCGTAATCACTTCTTAGTTGTTTATGTGATGTTATATGCAATTTAATTATATGTGATAATTGAGGTCAAATAGGAATGAATTGTATGATGTCAATGAATGTATTAAACGGATCTTAGTTTTGATCCGAGCAAGGTAGGTGTGATTAAGAAATTGAAGCTAAGTAGTGGAATTGGTTACTTATGTAAGAAATTCCTTTGTTATTAAGGATAGAGCATAGTTGACTAAAATGCCCTTGATAGGTATATCGGGCAAACGACCTTAGAAGTCGTTTGGAAACGAGCTATTCGATTAGAGTAATGTCTTGGACAAGTATGAAAGCGAAGTATAGGGTTTTGTATGTCATAGTTCACTTAATGCGCAAATACCCATAACGGGTCAAAAATAAGCTTTTGAGCGAAAATGGGTTAAGAGGATGCAAGACGTCCGAGAATTTAATCTTTTATGATAGGTGCCAATGAAATTATTAAAGTTCATATGAGATTGAGGTCAAATAATCAGATTATGTTGTTAAATGCACGAACGGGTCAAATAGTTAGAAAATGGTAATATGTCAAATGCACGCAAGTTAAGAATTTCCTTAATCCGGAGGTAGGATTTTAAGTTAATATGATAGAATGTGAATTTACAAGCATGTAGGAAGAAACGGGAGGTTAAACGGGTAAACGGTTCAAAAGTTATGCGCGTTTTAGTGCGTACGGACGACGAAACGGAACTGCAGAAAAACTGCAATTTCTAGAGGGCGTCGCCGACGGGTATGGGGGCGTCGCCGACGGGCTCCAGAAAGTGAATTTTTGTGCTGACGGGTTAATTACCTGCCTACGGGTTGTTGGGCTACGGGTGAATGCAAGGCCCGTCGCCGACGGCCCTAGGGGCGTCGGCGACGGCCTCCCCAAGTCTCAAAAGCTAAATTCTTGTTATTTAAGTTGATTTATGTGTCGTAGACTTCGGTTTGTTATCCGTGGACTACGACGGACTTTCCAAACATGATTTTCACGGTTCCTTAGATGTTATGGGTTTTAAACCTAAGTCTAAGACCCTTGTAAATATTGTATGTAAAGATGTAGGAAGATATGTACGTATGTAGATGTGTAGGTATGTATGTCTAAAGATATGTATGAGCGTATGCATGTATGTAAAGATGTAGGAAAGGTATGTACGTATGTGGTTGTGCATGTATGTATGTGTAAAGACATGTATGAGTGTAGGCACGTATGTAAGGTCGTAAGAAAGGTATGTGTGTATGTAGAGGAGTATGTATGCATGTAAGATGGTACGTGTGCATGATTTAAATACGTAGAGTTTTAACGTTACTAAATTATGCGTTTGAGGTTGGTATGTAATGCAGGAATGAGAATATCGGATTCTTACGAAATTTAAGCTCTACCTGAAATAAGAGGATGAGTAAGGATAGTTGGATGAACTAATGTTAAATTGTCGAATGTTATTCAATCATTAATTATATGGGATTAATGTTATATGATGTTGTCGTTGACTACTGACTAAGTTGTATGTGATGCCCACAGGTGCCACACGGACTTCTTCTGCTACTTAGAAAGTGAAGCGGACGTAGATCGAGTCAAGAGCAAGGATTGCACGGATAGATCGGTCATATAATTGAAGTGTATAACGTCTAGTAATGTACATTTTAGTATAAATGTTGTGAATTCTTTTATAGAACGTTTAACATTTTTAGCATTTGGAACCTTAGCAAAAGTAATGTCGTTAATAAGGAAAGAAATTTTTAAAGCCCTTTTTCCGCTGCGTCATTTTTAAGGTAAAACGTGTTAGGGTGTAACAAGTTGGTATTAGAGCCCTGGTTTGAGAGAATCAAGTAGAAGGAGGTAAATACTTGAACTCAAACCGGTGTGCTCTTGTGACCAGGACCCGTGCAATCCAAGACTCGATCAAGGCCTAAAGGCAAAAGCAAATGTAAGTATGTATTAGATTATGTAATTGAAGGAAATTAATAGTATGTTATGTGAAGGGTAAGTGCAATTGTTTGGAAGGAATGATCCGTGGATGCGGTCTAGGACCGACATCAAGGCAAATAATAAGGCGAATTGACCCCAGGTACGTAAACCTAACGTGTGGGCATATGAAATGGTATAATTAAGCAAGTGAAAGAAAATTTTTAGCAAAATATAATAACGACATGGTAAATAAGTCTTGAAAATGTTACACGTGCCGAAACTTAATTCTTCGGACATAAGGTGGCGATTACGCGAAGACACGAAACTAGTACGTGGAATGTGTACCTGGCCAGTACACAAGAAACGTATGACGTTCGTGAGACCGTGATAATTGTTACAGGTATGTCCGATAGAATTAGGTAGCAGGTGGGCGTGTGGGTGAAATGGGTAGTAAGACTCTCGGGAGGATGGGAGTACTACGTAATAGTGAAAAGTGTGAACGATATGAATGAAGAATGTTGAATCCGTAAGAAAGTACGGATCAACAATGTATGAATGAAATTCTTGAATCTGCGAGGCGGATTCAAGGAATGAAAGATATGAATGCAATGCTTGAGTCCGCGAGACGGATTCAAAGAATGAAAGATATGAATGCAATTCTTGAATCTGCGAGGCGGATTCAAGGAATGAAAGATATGAATGCAATGCTTGAGTCCGCGAGACGGATTCAAAGAATGAAAGATATGAATGCAATGCTTGAATCCGCGAGACGAATTCAAGGAATGAAAGGTTTGAATCCGCGAGATGGATTCAAAGCATAAAAGTAATGGGGTGTATGAATAATATCTATAAATCCGCGAGACGGATTTAAGGACGAAAGAATGACCATAAATGACATGCGAACTTAAAATTTAGTTAAGGAAGAAAATTTTGATTAAGCCACATGTTAGAAACGTTGGTAAATGACTCGTGGGAGTCAGAATGAATGACGGGCTACGACCCGAACAATAACTTAAGTATGGGCGAGAAGGGGAAGTTTTGCAAAAAGGTTAATGAAATAGTTATAAGAATGAAAGAATTGTGAGCATTTAAAACCTCAAATAAAATAAGTATGGAGAAAAAGTAATAATGACGATTACCGATGGAAAATGCTAATTTTGATGTTGGGCTTGTTGGCCATGTTCATTTGAACAAGACATTGTTGAAAGGATGTGCATAGGCGGATGCTCAACAAACCAATGGAAGCAATCAATGTAAGTATTACATAAACCCATGAACAAACGGGCCGACTCGGGCCACAAACCGTTAGCGTACGCGACGAAGTCAAGGTTAGTAAGATGTTTAGCTTGTGATTATGAGTAAGTATTGATATAAATAATTGATTATAGTATGCCTATGATGATATGTTGACCTCTCGTATAAACATTAAAATAATTAGAAGTAACATTAGTAATGGGATGCTAACGATGACTCAAGACGAATAAGATGAAAGATTGTACATGATGTATGAGTAGAAGGAAATAAATCGATTCATTTCGATATATGAAGGTAATATGCTTAAATAGGAAGCTAGAGACAAGCCGTAAACTTAAAATCAATGAAAGTAAGGATTATATACTTTTGGATTAAGTTCAATGATTGAAATGCTAGGGATGATATGTGCTAGAAACTAGCAATATGAAATGAAGGACACTAATAAGAGCTCTGGAATAGAGTCTAGCATAAGTATTGTGAATGAACAACTTGAAAAGGGTAGGAGTAGAATTGGTTTGATTCGAATAAGGAAGGTTTCGGGGACGAAACCTTATTTAAGGGGGGTAGACTTGTAACACCCCAAAACCCGAATGTTTGTATTTGTCGTATGTGCATATAAGACACATCGTGAAATAAATAACTAGGTTATTTAACCTAGTTAAGTATATGGTAAAACTATCAAATGGAGAGAGTTGTGCCAAATGTGTTCTAAGTGCCAACATGAGGGACTAATTAAAGTAAAATGGAAGTTGAGTTATTAAAATGAAAAATAAACACACACAAACACACAATTCGTGTGTGTTCTCGAACGTACAGGGGCTTCAAGAAGCCAAGCCCTAGTTCTTCAAAAAGCTTCAAATTAAGGGATGATTCAAGGCCCAAATTCGCGAATTCTCATGGATTAATGATCACCATCACAAGGGGATCATAAGGTATGTCTTAGAAGTTAGATTGGTGATCTTTCACGAAGTGGGTTTTGATATAAATCGCGAATTCGTACGAAATTGAGAATGGGTGTGTGTTAGAATCATCATATTGAACATGGGTTATGCATGAATTAGGTTAATTTGATGTTTTAGGGTGAAACCCATTTGTTATGATGAAGATGATGACATGGGTGAATCATCCATGTCTAATTTTGCTTAATGTTGATGTATTTTGATTTGCATAATGGGTTCTTGTTAGAGGAATTAAAAGAAATGTAATTCTAGTATGTTTGATGTTTATGCATGTATGATTCATGTTGATTAGAAGGAAGAAATTGATGAATTATGTATGAGATTAGAAGGATATGCATGAATTAGTTGTACACTATGCTTACAAGGTAGTACACATATCAAAAGTATGATGAAATTATGAAGAATTAAGATTAGATCACTTGTAAGTGATTAATAAGTAGTTATGAAGTGGGTTTTAGATGATGTAATGTAAGTTGATGATTTACTTATGTTAACAATGTTTGGAATCATACATGTGTGTGAGTGTTTAAAGAAATCGGATAAGAAATGGTAAATTGTTGTTGGATGAAATGAACAAAATGTGATGATAATATGTATGATGTTTAATTTAAATACCACATGTTGATTAGTAGAAGGATTTGATGAACTAAGTATGAATTTAGAAGATTGTGCATGAATTAGTTGTACGTTATGCTTAAAAGATGGTACGCACCCCAATCGTATGATAAAATGTATCTATTGTCGTCCGTATAGTCGATTATGATGTTACGGGTATATAATGATAAGCCGAAAGTTAAACTAAATGAACCGTTGACTTCTAAAAGTCAACCGTGTATAAGAAGGATGGTTAGACGAGTCGTCATAATTGTAAGATTAAGGTAAGTTATATGGAGCGTGTTTGACGAATGTGTGTTTAATGCGATGACATGATAGGTTACATGAGTTGAAATGATATGAATTTGGTCACATGTATTATGCTTGCTAGAAGTAACTAATGAAAGTCAAATAGGAATTATGCGATCGATATGATCGTTAACATGTACAATTATGTATGCTAATAAGAATGTGATTTCGATGACATGGAAGTATAGGAATCATGTCGAGACGGAATCAAGCACGGAAGGCTAACGGGTCAAGAAGTGGCGAAGAAACAAATATGAACACGGGTGCATGAGGTAAGTGATTCCGTAATCACTTCTTAGTTGTTTATGTGATGTTATATGCAATTTAATTATATGTGATAATTGAGGTCAAATAGGAATGAATTGTATGATGTCAATGAATGTATTAAACGGATCTTAGTTTTGATCCGAGCAAGGTAGGTGTGATTAAGAAATTGAAGCTAAGTAGTGGAATTGGTTACTTATGTAAGAAATTCCTTTGTTATTAAGGATAGAGCATAGTTGACTAAAATGCCCTTGATAGGTATATCGGGCAAACGACCTTAGAAGTCGTTTGGAAACGAGCTATTCGATTAGAGTAATGTCTTGGACAAGTATGAAAGCGAAGTATAGGGTTTTGTATGTCATAGTTCACTTAATGCGCAAATACCCATAACGGGTCAAAAATAAGCTTTTGAGCGAAAATGGGTTAAGAGGATGCAAGACGTCCGAGAATTTAATCTTTTATGATAGGTGCCAATGAAATTATTAAAGTTCATATGAGATTGAGGTCAAATAATCAGATTATGTTGTTAAATGCACGAACGGGTCAAATAGTTAGAAAATGGTAATATGTC
The DNA here is from genome assembly GCF_002127325.2 of Helianthus annuus. NCBI lineage: Eukaryota > Viridiplantae > Streptophyta > Magnoliopsida > Asterales > Asteraceae > Helianthus > Helianthus annuus. The sequence continues at coordinate 193,221,051 of NC_035448.2, read as the reverse complement.
AAATGCACGTAAGTTAAGAATTTCCTTAATCCGGAGGTAGGATTTTAAGTTAATATGATAGAATGTGAATTTACAAGCATGTAGGAAGAAACGGGAGGTTAAACGGGTAAACGGTTCAAAAGTTATGCGCGTTTTAGTGCGTACGGACGACGAAACGGAACTGCAGAAAAACTGCAATTTCTAGAGGGCGTCGCCGACGGGTATGGGGGCGTCGCCGACGGGCTCCAGAAAGTGAATTTTTGTGCTGACGGGTTAATTACCTGCCTACGGGTTGTTGGGCTACGGGTGAATGCAAGGCCCGTCGGCGACGGCCTCCCCAAGTCTCAAAAGCTAAATTCTTGTTATTTAAGTTGATTTATGTGTCGTAGACTTCGGTTTGTTATCCGTGGACTACGACGGACTTTCCAAACATGATTTTCACGGTTCCTTAGATGTTATGGGTTTTAAACCTAAGTCTAAGACCCTTGTAAATATTGTATATAAAGATGTAGGAAGATATGTACGTATGTAGATGTGTAGGTATGTATGTCTAAAGATATGTATGAGCGTATGCATGTATGTAAAGATGTAGGAAAGGTATGTACGTATGTGGTTGTGCATGTATGTATGTGTAAAGACATGTATGAGTGTAGGCACGTATGTAAGGTCGTAAGAAAGGTATGTGTGTATGTAGAGGAGTATGTATGCATGTAAGATGGTACGTGTGCATGATTTAAATACGTAGAGTTTTAACGTTACTAAATTATGCGTTTGAGGTTGGTATGTAATGCAGGAACGAGAATATCGGATTCTTACGAAATTTAAGCTCTACCTGAAATAAGAGGATGAGTAAGGATAGTTGGATGAACTAATGTTAAATTGTCGAATGTTATTCAATCATTAATTATATGGGATTAATGTTATATGATGTTGTCGTTGACTACTGACTAAGTTGTATGTGATGCCCACAGGTGCCACACGGACTTCTTCTGCTACTTAGAAAGTGAAGCGGACGTAGATCGAGTCAAGAGCAAGGATTGCACGGATAGATCGGTCATATAATTGAAGTGTATAACGTCTAGTAATGTACATTTTAGTATAAATGTTGTGAATTCTTTTATAGAACGTTTAACATTTTTAGCATTTGGAACCTTAGCAAAAGTAATGTCGTTAATAAGGAAAGAATTTTTTAAAGCCCTTTTTCCGCTGCGTCATTTTTAAGGTAAAACGTGTTAGGGTGTAACAAGTTGGTATTAGAGCCCTGGTTTGAGAGAATCAAGTAGAAGGAGGTAAATACGTGAACTCAAACCGGTGTGCTCTTGTGACCAGGACCCGTGCAATCCAAGACTCGATCAAGGCCTAAAGGCAAAAGCAAATGTAAGTATGTATTAGATTATGTAATTGAAGGAAATTAATAGTATGTTATGTGAAGGGTAAGTGCAATTGTTTGGAAGGAATGATCCGTGGATGCGGTCTAGGACCGACATCAAGGCAAATAATAAGGCGAATTGACCCCAGGTACGTAAACCTAACGTGTGGGCATATGAAATGGTATAATTAAGCAAGTGAAAGAAAATTTTTAGCAAAATATAATAACGACATGGTAAATAAGTCTTGAAAATGTTACACGTGCCGAAACTTAATTCTTCGGACATAAGGTGGCGATTACGCGAAGACACGAAACTAGTACGTGGAATGTGTACCTGGCCAGTACACAAGAAACGTATGACGTTCGTGAGACCGTGATAATTGTTACAGGTATGTCCGATAGAATTAGGTAGCAGGTGGGCGTGTGGGTGAAATGGGTAGTAAGACTCTCGGGAGGATGGGAGTACTACGTAATAGTGAAAAGTGTGAACGATATGAATGAAGAATGTTGAATCCGTAAGAAAGTACGGATCAACAATGTATGAATGAAATTCTTGAATCTGCGAGGCGGATTCAAGGAATGAAAGATATGAATGCAATGCTTGAGTCCGCGAGACGGATTCAAAGAATGAAAGATATGAATGCAATTCTTGAATCTGCGAGGCGGATTCAAGGAATGAAAGATATGAATGCAATGCTTGAGTCCGCGAGACGGATTCAAAGAATGAAAGATATGAATGCAATGCTTGAATCCGCGAGACGAATTCAAGGAATGAAAGGTTTGAATCCGCGAGACGGATTCAAAGCATAAAAGTAATGGGGTGTATGAATAATATCTATAAATCCGCGAGACGGATTTAAGGACGAAAGAATGACCATAAATGACATGCGAACTTAAAATTTAGTTAAGGAAGAAAATTTTGATTAAGCCACATGTTAGAAACGTTGGTAAATGACTCGTGGGAGTCAGAATGAATGACGGGCTACGACCCGAACAATAACTTAAGTATGGGCGAGAAGGGGAAGTTTTGCAAAAAGGTTAATGAAATAGTTATAAGAATGAAAGAATTGTGAGCATTTAAAACCTCAAATAAAATAAGTATGGAGAAAAAGTAATAATGACGATTACCGATGGAAAATGCTAATTTTGATGTTGGGCTTGTTGGCCATGTTCATTTGAACAAGACATTGTTGAAAGGATGTGCATAGGCGGATGCTCAACAAACCAATGGAAGCAATCAATGTAAGTATTACATAAACCCATGAACAAACGGGCCGACTCGGGCCACAAACCGTTAGCGTACGCGACGAAGTCAAGGTTAGTAAGATGTTTAGCTTGTGATTATGAGTAAGTATTGATATAAATAATTGATTATAGTATGCCTATGATGATATGTTGACCTCTCGTATAAACATTAAAATAATTAGAAGTAACATTAGTAATGGGATGCTAACGATGACTCAAGACGAATAAGATGAAAGATTGTACATGATGTATGAGTAGAAGGAAATAAATCGATTCATTTCGATATATGAAGGTAATATGCTTAAATAGGAAGCTAGAGACAAGCCGTAAACTTAAAATCAATGAAAGTAAGGATTATATACTTTTGGATTAAGTTCAATGATTGAAATGCTAGGGATGATATGTGCTAGAAACTAGCAATATGAAATGAAGGACACTAATAAGAGCTCTGGAATAGAGTCTAGCATAAGTATTGTGAATGAACAACTTGAAAAGGGTAGGAGTAGAATTGGTTTGATTCGAATAAGGAAGGTTTCGGGGACGAAACCTTATTTAAGGGGGGTAGACTTGTAACACCCCAAAACCCGAATGTTTGTATTTGTCGTATGTGCATATAAGACACATCGTGAAATAAATAACTAGGTTATTTAACCTAGTTAAGTATATGGTAAAACTATCAAATGGAGAGAGTTGTGCCAAATGTGTTCCAAGTGCCAACATGAGGGACTAATTAAAGTAAAATGGAAGTTGAGTTATTAAAATGAAAAATAAACACACACAAACACACAATTCGTGTGTGTTCTCGAACGTACAGGGGCTTCAAGAAGCCAAGCCCTAGTTCTTCAAAAAGCTTCAAATTAAGGGATGATTCAAGGCCCAAATTCGCGAATTCTCATGGATTAATGATCACCATCACAAGGGGATCATAAGGTATGTCTTAGAAGTTAGATTGGTGATCTTTCACGAAGTGGGTTTTGATATAAATCGCGAATTCGTACGAAATTGAGAATGGGTGTGTGTTAGAATCATCATATTGAACATGGGTTATGCATGAATTAGGTTAATTTGATGTTTTAGGGTGAAACCCATTTGTTATGATGAAGATGATGACATGGGTGAATCATCCATGTCTAATTTTGCTTAATGTTGATGTATTTTGATTTGCATAATGGGTTCTTGTTAGAGGAATTAAAAGAAATGTAATTCTAGTATGTTTGATGTTTATGCATGTATGATTCATGTTGATTAGAAGGAAGAAATTGATGAATTATGTATGAGATTAGAAGGATATGCATGAATTAGTTGTACACTATGCTTACAAGGTAGTACACATATCAAAAGTATGATGAAATTATGAAGAATTAAGATTAGATCACTTGTAAGTGATTAATAAGTAGTTATGAAGTGGGTTTTAGATGATGTAATGTAAGTTGATGATTTACTTATGTTAACAATGTTTGGAATCATACATGTGTGTGAGTGTTTAAAGAAATCGGATAAGAAATGGTAAATTGTTGTTGGATGAAATGAACAAAATGTGATGATAATATGTATGATGTTTAATTTAAATACCACATGTTGATTAGTAGAAGGATTTGATGAACTAAGTATGAATTTAGAAGATTGTGCATGAATTAGTTGTACGTTATGCTTAAAAGATGGTACGCACCCCAATCGTATGATAAAATGTATCTATTGTCGTCCGTATAGTCGATTATGATGTTACGGGTATATAATGATAAGCCGAGAGTTAAACTAAATGAACCGTTGACTTCTAAAAGTCAACCGTGTATAAGAAGGATGGTTAGACGAGTCGTCATAATTGTAAGATTAAGGTAAGTTATATGGAGCGTGTTTGACGAATGTGTGTTTAATGCGATGACATGATAGGTTACATGAGTTGAAATGATATGAATTTGGTCACATGTATTATGCTTGCTAGAAGTAACTAATGAAAGTCAAATAGGAATTATGCGATCGATATGATCGTTAACATGTACAATTATGTATGCTAATAAGAATGTGATTTCGATGACATGGAAGTATAGGAATCATGTCGAGACGGAATCAAGCACGGAAGGCTAACGGGTCAAGAAGTGGCGAAGAAACAAATATGAACACGGGTGCATGAGGTAAGTGATTCCGTAATCACTTCTTAGTTGTTTATGTGATGTTATATGCAATTTAATTATATGTGATAATTGAGGTCAAATAGGAATGAATTGTATGATGTCAATGAATGTATTAAACGGATCTTAGTTTTGATCCGAGCAAGGTAGGTGTGATTAAGAAATTGAAGCTAAGTAGTGGAATTGGTTACTTATGTAAGAAATTCCTTTGTTATTAAGGATAGAGCATAGTTGACTAAAATGCCCTTGATAGGTATATCGGGCAAACGACCTTAGAAGTCGTTTGGAAACGAGCTATTCGATTAGAGTAATGTCTTGGACAAGTATGAAAGCGAAGTATAGGGTTTTGTATGTCATAGTTCACTTAATGCGCAAATACCCATAACGGGTCAAAAATAAGCTTTTGAGCGAAAATGGGTTAAGAGGATGCAAGACGTCCGAGAATTTAATCTTTTATGATAGGTGCCAATGAAATTATTAAAGTTCATATGAGATTGAGGTCAAATAATCAGATTATGTTGTTAAATGCACGAACGGGTCAAATAGTTAGAAAATGGTAATATGTCAAATGCACGTAAGTTAAGAATTTCCTTAATCCGGAGGTAGGATTTTAAGTTAATATGATAGAATGTGAATTTACAAGCATGTAGGAAGAAACGGGAGGTTAAACGGGTAAACGGTTCAAAAGTTATGCGCGTTTTAGTGCGTACGGACGACGAAACGGAACTGCAGAAAAACTGCAATTTCTAGAGGGCGTCGCCGACGGGTATGGGGGCGTCGCCGACGGGCTCCAGAAAGTGAATTTTTGTGCTGACGGGTTAATTACCTGCCTACGGGTTGTTGGGCTACGGGTGAATGCAAGGCCCGTCGCCGACGGCCCTAGGGGCGTCGGCGACGGCCTCCCCAAGTCTCAAAAGCTAAATTCTTGTTATTTAAGTTGATTTATGTGTCGTAGACTTCGGTTTGTTATCCGTGGACTACGACGGACTTTCCAAACATGATTTTTACGGTTCCTTAGATGTTATGGGTTTTAAACCTAAGTCTAAGACCCTTGTAAATATTGTATGTAAAGATGTAGGAAGATATGTACGTATGTAGATGTGTAGGTATGTATGTCTAAAGATATGTATGAGCGTATGCATGTATGTAAAGATGTAGGAAAGGTATGTACGTATGTGGTTGTGCATGTATGTATGTGTAAAGACATGTATGAGTGTAGGCACGTATGTAAGGTCGTAAGAAAGGTATGTGTGTATGTAGAGGAGTATGTATGCATGTAAGATGGTACGTGTGCATGATTTAAATACGTAGAGTTTTAACGTTACTAAATTATGCGTTTGAGGTTGGTATGTAATGCAGGAACGAGAATATCGGATTCTTACGAAATTTAAGCTCTACCTGAAATAAGAGGATGAGTAAGGATAGTTGGATGAACTAATGTTAAATTGTCGAATGTTATTCAATCATTAATTATATGGGATTAATGTTATATGATGTTGTCGTTGACTACTGACTAAGTTGTATGTGATGCCCACAGGTGCCACACGGACTTCTTCTGCTACTTAGAAAGTGAAGCGGACGTAGATCGAGTCAAGAGCAAGGATTGCACGGATAGATCGGTCATATAATTGAAGTGTATAACGTCTAGTAATGTACATTTTAGTATAAATGTTGTGAATTCTTTTATAGAACGTTTAACATTTTTAGCATTTGGAACCTTAGCAAAAGTAATGTCGTTAATAAGGAAAGAAATTTTTAAAGCCCTTTTTCCGCTGCGTCATTTTTAAGGTAAAACGTGTTAGGGTGTAACAGGGAATTGGCCGGTAATAATCCCAATTAGACGTCATTGGTCATTACCAGTCTCATCTTTAAATATTCCCCATGTCAGTCCCACCTTTCACCTATTTTTCTTTCACCGGTCCTTAGTTAAAAAAACTTAACGGAGTTAAGTTTTTTTCCGAATTACAAACTGACGTATTAGGGCTTTTAATTAGAACGGGGATAAAGTCTATTGATGTAAAACTTACCTCCGAAGGGTGCCCCAAACGACTTGATTTTTGTTAATTGGAAGTTTAAACACCCGAATTGAACCACCGTTTGGATCATAATTTCAAGGTAAGTCTTACATCATTCGACTGGTATCCTCCTTTCTGATCAAAAGCCCTAAAACATCAGTTTGTAATTCATAAAAAACTTAACTCCGTTAAGTTTTTTTTTAGCTGAGGGCCGGTGGAGGAAAAATAAGTGAAAGGTGGGACTGGCATGGGGAATATTCAAAGGTGGGACCGGCAATGGCAAATGACGTCTAGTTAGGATTATTACAGGTCAATTCCCCTAAAAATTAATTAGTAAAAATCCAAATTTAAAACAAACCCATTCCAATTTTAGTTAAAAAATACATTACTAAATTAATTAAGCCCAAAATTAATAGTCTAGTTGCTTGAGGTGCACAAATCAGTTAAACATATATTGTTAATATATTTCTAAAGTGAAACATAAGTTATATTAATATAAAGAGTAAAATGTTAAAATGGTCCCTGAGTTTACATCACTTGTGCCACTTCAGTTCAAAAATAAAATCTTTTGTATCTGAGTTCTTGAGGTTTCATTTTTGTTGTCATTTCTATCTAAATCACTAACTTAGTTAAAATGTATTGTTAAGTCATAGACGATTTTAGCGATTTATCCATTTATTCTTTTATTTTTTTATTTTCATTTTTATATGTAAACAAAAACAAATAATTACAAATATAATATATATACATACACACACATTTGTATATACACATTTTTTTTAATTTTAAAATAAAATATATTAAATTAATAATAATATTTATAGTTTTATATATACACATTCATTGGCGAAACTTTATTGGGGCTATGGGTAGCCCAATTCCCACCGTTTTCGATCATAGTAATACTTTTACAGAAAATTTCTGAATTTTTTTAGTGTAAAATATTGGAATTTTAAGAGTACGACCCCCATCGATTTGGATTTTGAAAGTCCAGCCTCCGCCGACTTTTCAATCAAGCTCTGCCATTGTATAGACATACCATACACTCTCTTTTTCTTCTATCATTCTCTCTTCTCCACCTCCACCATCACCACCACCACTGCTGTTGCCACAACCACTCCCTTTATCTCGGCACTCGTACCTCATCGATCCGTCGTACCAAACATCATACCAAACATTAGTACCACCTGTCTCCTGTCATACAAAACATCATTAATTAAGTATTAACTTTTATTTAAAGGTAAAAAAGAAAATAAAAAATAAGTGTGTAAATATATAAATGTCTGTGTGTATATATATATATATATATATATATATATATATATATATTTATAATTATTTTTATTTTGTTTTCTAAAGATAAAATCAAAATTTTTAAAATTAAAAAACAAAAGAATAAATGGGAAAGTGCCAAAATCATCCATGAGGTTTAAGAACTGCCAAAATAATCTATGTTAGTTAATGATACATTTTAACTGAGTTAGTGATTTAGATGAAAATGACAAAAAAAAAATCTCAGCGACTTAGATACAAAACGTTTTATTTTTGGACTAAAGTGACCTAAACTTAGGGATCATTTTGTCATTTTAATCTAATATAAATATAAAAATTTTATAAAAGAAAAGAAAACACACCCCAGATGTTTTCAATGAAAATATGAAATACCGATGGGATTTGTTTCTGGGCCATATGCTGACTTTAGCTTCAATCTTATTCTGGGTTGGTCTGTATTTTAATTGGCCCAATAATTTGTCTTATTTTGTTGTATCATGTATGGGTCAAACGTTCGTTCATAATAAATTAAACGTTATTTTTTCAGTACGTAAACAAAACTGCGACATTTATCCATAGTTTTTTGGACGACGGTCCTACGAAAATTTTTGTTACCCCTAATTCTAGATTTTTCTTAAAATGTCTAAACCCAAAATTAAAACAAAGATCCCATTTAAAAAAAGTAAGCCTAAGCTAAATAATTCTAAAACTTACGGCCCGATTACTCGTTTACCCTAAAATTACAAGAACTAAACATTCTCTGTTCTTACTTCTTACTCTTGAGAAAATCGTTGATGCTTGTAGGCTTGTAGCAACTGTTGCCGAATGTTTGTTTGTCCCCCTCAAGGCTCATGTTTGTCCTTTTCGTTTTTAATTTCCAAAGAGAAATTATCTCTTAAGTCATGTGTTGTGAAATCTCATTGTGAAACACTATCCTCATTGCATGTGAAAGCACATGAAAGTGTCAAAATAGGTGGTATTGTTTAGTTTTGTTTGGTTTGATTCACACTTCAAATCACTACGCCATTTTGAGAGAGAGAGAGAGAGAGAGAGAGAGTTAGGGAGGGAGGGAGGGAGGGAGGGAGGGAGAGAGAGAGAGAGAGAGAGAATATTTGGAAAGTGGGTATTGTTTAGTTTTGTTTGATTCACACACTTCAAATCACTACGTCATTTTGGGAGTAGGTTCACCCATGGTGACGTGGACACCACATGACGAATTTCTCCTCTTCACATGATGAATCACTACTAATCATGATCTTAGTGTATGTTAGTAGTTAGTTCATAACAAGTTGATGCCAACTACGCGTTGCGGCGGCATGTTAATTATAAATGTCTTTTGTATCGCTATATGAGATGCGAAAAATTATAAGTTTTTGCAAAACATTCTTTCATTTTGCCTAACTCCAGCCTACTACGACACCATACTAAAGCATTTTACAATAAAACATTCTTTTTGTTTTGATTTGCACCAAAAGATTGTTAACCATGCATTTTGTCATATTTGTCACATTGAAGAGTCAATCCCAATAAAAGAAAAAAAAAACTTGCCAAACAACAATGAAATGGATAATATTTTTGACTAAACAAACTATTGAATCCTAATATAACCAACACATAAATCATTCACATGAATAGATAGTTGAGGAAACAAATCAAAACTCACTTATAAACCTATAATGGCTAAAATCTTTTAAACCATTTGATCAAAATATGTATTGACCCATTACTCATCAGTTTATTTTATCTTGGTACAATTGTCACATTGAATAGTCAATCTCAATACCCTTAATCTTATTAGTTTGTAACAGGCTTCTACAATGTGTTTATGCAACAACAATACACTATTTCCGTTAAAAGTAAAAGATCTGAAAAATAATTGATCTCTATCTTTCGGTGTTGTGGTCTAAGGATGGGTTTGTGGCTTGGCTTTTCAATGAGAACCACAAATCCTTGTGCTGGTTCTTTCATGGTATAAATTTCATAAAAGAATGATTTATAAATTTATAAAAGAAACAAATTATATATACTAGAAAGTTTTAACACACCAGATTATATATAACAATATCCTAGTAGATAATGACAATGAGACTGAAAATGAGAGGGATGATCCAAAGGAGTAGTGTCGATCCAACAACACGGGTGCTCGTTGAAGACTTCCTTTTCGTGCAACAAATGCACATGGTATCATAACAAGCATACCTTCTCAACGTGTCTCCTGGAGACATGATTTTAGGGCACACCATTGCGCATGAATTGTTTTTACACTCAGCAGGGCTGAACTCGTAGACGTATGTACCGAAAGCATCACCTGTTTGGAAACCAAAATGTTAATTGAACTAAAAGAAAACAATTTTAGTTAAAAAAAAAATATTAGCATACCATACCGCTATTATCATCGCACAATTCCTTTACCGGAGTCACACGAACAATCAGACATGCGAAAAACATGCAAGAAAAGACCAAACATATGATGTTTTTCTCCATTACAAATAAAATTCAAGAAAATATAAATCGGTCTTGAAAAAACCCTCACAAGATGAAGTTGGATGAAGTTGAATATGAAGTTCATCTGGCACCATCATGCTCCAAGACATGACGTATGTCGCCTTTACTATTTTAAAAAATATCTTTCACTCCAAATTCTGCTGTTTCTTGATATTTCAAAAGTGTGTGATTCGACCACTACCACCTCGGTCACAAATCACAATCTTGACTCGACCACTACCGGGTCACAAATCAAAATCTTTCCCTTTACCAGCTCTTCATCAAGTGACCCCGGTATGCAAAGAGAGGATTTATAGTTAAATATTTGGCTCCAATCAACTTCTTGTTGCACATATATTTTGTGAATTTTTCACCTTCCATAAACTCTCCTTTCCATTCTGATGGGATTGGATCGAGATCTTGATCATGGAAGTTTGGTTCTTCTGCTGAAATACCCCTTCAAGAGGTAATTTGGTTCGTTTATCAACGAGCCCCATGAATTGAACCGATTGAGTTGTGTGAAGATGACCAATCCGTCACAATTTCATTGTTTGGTCGAAAGCGCATAACAAATGTATATTCTACCGACTGATTTTAATATATTCGATGAGTCATTCAAATTGTATTCTCAATTGAGTTTGAATGTAGAACCGGTATATTCAGGTTAACCCACTATTAGCGTTTACGATTATTCATGGGTTCACGCAAATTGCTTGATTATCATTTATTGGTTATTTGAATATTTAACAAATGTACATTACGAGTAATCTTGTATTTGAAAATAAATTTGGTGGATATGAAGTTTTCCTTTAAAAAATTAAAATAAATTTGATAGCATTTTCTGTGTTGGGCGAACACAATATGACAATCGTGTGTGGGCCACATGTTCTTTCTAATAATTCGAAGCATTTTCAAGAAAACCTCTTCATGTGAAATGGTCGGGTAATGCTATGTGGTGATGTTAAGAAATTTCCATTTTAAGAAGGAGAAAAAAGACCATACTTTCTATTTTTGGAGGCATTTCTTTACTTTCTTTATCATCCGATTGAAACTGAAGCATGTACTCATTGTGGGAGGCCTAATGGCACACTCAATTAGGACTTTTGCATTGGAATTCCCTATGTACAAGTTACAAAAGATAAATGCTCCCCTTAGGCTGCGGGTGTCAGGGCTTTACTCGATACGTAGCGAGGGTGGGATCCACAAACTTATGGTGAAAAAATGAGGGGTGTGATGTGGCGTGGCTTAGCTTGGTGTGGCCAACCATATGAATTTTTTTTAATTAAAGTAGTCAACCAAAACCAGCCATATTGGACCAACCAACCAAAGCCAGTCAACTCTCCCTCCCCCCTCCCGCCCCACGCCAGGCAGAATACGCACGCCAAAGGGGCAACGCTATGCCCAACGTCAACCCGGAGTGGAGCAGCTGGCGTTGAAGGGCATCCCCCGCCCCAATCAACGCCCCATTCTCCACAACCTTACAAAGTTTTACGTAGTTTTAACATTTTACCATATAAAAAATTGAAGAAAAAAAGGTAGTTAATCATAAAGGGTTTAAACGATTTTGGTGAAAATGAGCTTGTGTAAATCACTTTTAAAATGAGCTGACTCACAGTTTAAGCTCATTAACGCTTATTCTAATTGCAATATAATACATCGAAAACATCTAGATACATTTCAAATACATTTTAATCTACTTTACCCTTTAACATATTTCAACTAGCCAGTTAAAGATAACGTCTAATCATAAAATAGGAACTAACCCATGTGTGGAATTTAAACTCTTGATTTCATGATCATCAATCATTAGGCTAGACGGTATGGGGAGCGTCCCCCACCCGTCCAGCCCCGGCGACGGTCCGCACACCATCCCGCCCCCCCTCGTCGGCGTCGTGATCGTCTAGATGGAGACGTTGGGGACGAAGCATAACAGGACAAAACCATTTCCATTTCCAGTGTTTCCTTCGCAAAAATTAAAAAAAAATGATTTAATTGCCATAATTAGTGGGGTAAGATCATCCTCCCATTTTCAGTGTTTTGTCATGGCGGATCTTCCTCTATAGGACTATGATGTGGCGGATCATCCTCCAAGGGAGGATGGTCACCATACCGCATAGCCTTATAAACGTGACTATTAAAACAAGTTAACATTAAGACCAGATTACCTTACCTTGTGAACTTAATAAAACAAAAAACATTTAACATGAATTGATAACGGTAGCTAGGAATGAATATTTGTAAATTGGAAGCACATAAAGGAAAAGTTTAGGGTAGTATTGCTTTTATCACGACCCATGTCTTCACCAGATGATTTATGGTTGGTATTGCTTTTATATAGTATTTTAAACGCCAACTAGGACTAGCTTACATGGTAATGGCTTTTGTCTCTTTTCTCTTAGTAGTGCTCCAAGACATGACGTATGTCGCTTTTACTATTTTAAAAAATATCTTTCACTCCAAATTCTGTTGTTTCTTGATATTTCAAAAGTGTGTGACTCGACCACCACCACCTCGGTCACTGTAGGATCGTGAAACGACTCAGACTGAATCAGAGGCGGAATTCATTGATTCAGTCTTTATTTAGCTTGGATTCACTATTAATAGTCTCTTTTATATATATATCAGATAATAGTTTACAAAGCAGTAGACGTTTTGGCAGGGCTTCGCCGTTGATTACAAGACTTCACTACTGAACTGCTACCTGATTCCGCCCCAACTGACCCTTATATAGGTCAAGGGGTTCCGCTCGAACATGCAGGTGCATTTCGAGCGGAATCAGACAATGAGTTACGAGCGGAATCAGCATCTTAACAACAGAAGTGGAATCAAGAACTTTGATGATTTCGCTCCAAATGACAAGGTGTCATTAGGAGCGGAATCAACATTAATACATGTTTTTTCGATTCTCGTGCACTGTACAAACATCCCTAAACTAAGACTCGAACAAAGATGAAGTCAACAGATATCTGCACCAACAGACTCCCCCTTGAATGTTGACAGAATCTTCAGTGAGAGTCTTCAATATAACGACTCTTCAATCTTGTTTGGTCTGCTTGACTGTTGTAACAGGATTTATCTCTTTGGCTGTAACTTCGTCAGACTCCCCCTATCATCATGCTGGAATCGCTGTCTGGAAATAGTTTTTGCCTATAGATCGAAACCTGGCTTTATCTCTTTTAAACTCATCACCTACACAAATCTCAAACACTGATAAGAAAAATTCAGATTTAACATTAAAAACTATGAAGATCAATTTGTAGGTAAACATTCAACTTAAACTTCAAGTTAATGAACCATTTAGACATTTCAAAATCTTCACATTTTCACACACTCTCTCCCAAACCACAAGTTCAACATGTTTAGCACTTGAAATGTTGAAAATCAGCTTTTCACAATCAGTTGTCGAAAATCTTTTTGGAGTTTTCAAATTTCATACAAAAATACAATATTTTTGGATTTTTGAATTTAATGAAATGCTGTAAAGAACTATTTACAAACACTATTTTTTGAGAGTTTGCGCAAGAGGATCATATCAGTTTTTGAGACACATCACTAATACCGTTGATCTTGATTAATCAGTATATTTTAAACAAATTTACATCTGATTGTCAGTATTGTTGTCCACTTAAACCTTTACACAAGTTTTCAATTGGTTCGAGATATGTATTTAATGTTTTAACACTTAAACTTATTTGAGTGTCCCACCTCTTGAATATACTCCCGTATCCAGATCCCAATATTCAGTCTTACAGGTGAGTATACCTAGATGATATCTGTAAAGGGGTTAGATGTGAGGGCCGTGAGAGCTCAGGTTGATACTTCCGTATACGCAGAGAGATGACGACTTCGACTTTAGGTATGTCCCCTTTAGAGGATCTTTTGTTTCAACAGCCATGCTTATCAATTTTATTGTTTAATCAATTTGCTGAGGGCGATGCTATGTTTCAAGCATTTGCAGAAAGTATTATTCGGGGACTAGGTCAGAACTTCCATTCAGCAGAAGTCCCAGAATAATACCCTAGATATCACTAAGTATAAAGACCTAGTATCTCAGAAAGAGGGACCTTTCAAACGAGATTTCAGGGGTTACCTATATATCCAAGTAGTGTTCCCCACGAAATAAGCAAGTTTGAATTTAGGTTTATATCTCGAACACAATCTACTAACTGTGCGAAGTCTACTGACACATCATTAGTAAGACTAGTTTAAAACATTTTTGTAACGCCTTGTAATTTAATTTTTTTTAGAAAAATTCATATTCGTACCATAAATCGAGGCGTTAATCATAATAAAAATACATACATATATTTACATATTCATTATTCGTATGATCGACCATTTAAATAAGTAATTATGCACAAACCGATACTTATCAGGTTTGCAATTACGTGTCCAACGTCAACTAACGACCCTACTCGACGTATTTTCGACCCTAAAATAATATAATACGACGCCCTACGACGATCGGGTTTCGAAAACAAGTTTGTAGGAACTTTCGGGCCGCTAAAACAAACGAGATAGGCTTGTGGGCCTTGTGCCCAAGCCCAAAGCCCACTAACTAAATAAACCCTATGAATATATATAACTAGTAACCCTAAATCCTCCTCATACTTTCAGCCATTACACACAAAAGCCACAGATCAGATAAAACACAAACGAACATCATCATCTTCACACCCTCTCCCCCTCTCTCGTCTGAAATACAGCCGGCTCCGGCAACCGGAGCCACTTCCGGCGACAAGCAGCCCCTTATTACACTACAACCACCCTCTCCTTCCCTCTTTCACGAACGACCACCACGACCATCGTCCGGTGATGGCATGAAGACAAGACAGAGTGAGAGGCGAGTAGGAGGTGGTCCGACGAGAACCTTTAACGGCGACAGCGCCGTGAGCAGCGGTCGCTGGCGGCGGCCGTGGGTGCGACAGCAGTGGCGGCGACCTGCGTTGGTTCTCCGACAAACTTCCAAACAGTCACGGCGTACTAGTCTTCTTCTCCGGTAAGTCACTGGTCTCTCATTTTTCGTTCTTTTCTTTGTTCCTTTCGATCCTTCTTCTCCGGTCAGATTCGGGTTGTTTTCAGGTGACGTTGGCCACTAATGGTGATAGTGGTACAGCGCAGTAACGGCAGCGGGCTGCTGCCGGCGGCTCGGGTCAGTCGCGACTTTGAGATTTGTTTGGATCCTATTCCAGCCTCGGCTCGGTTCAGTTTTAGTTCGGTCCGACAAGTCAACATCGGTCAACATTGGTTCGGGTCAGCTTGGGTCTCGGTCAAACCGCGGTCACGAGTCAGATTCATGCTCGGTTTCAAAAGTTCGAAGTTCTACCGGAGTAAACCGAAGTTCACAACGAAGACGCCTAACATTCATTTCGGATAACCATTACGTTTGTCTTCTTGGATTTCTCAATCTCTACTCGTGCGTTACTTCAAGAAATCTCCATACGCAGCCAAGGTGAGCATACTCGATCCCCTTTTTACGCTTTATTACCTTTGGGGATGCAATACATGTACTTTGAATCAAATACACCAACATGCTAGAATATTTTTTTTATACAAATAATCTCTATATTTGCTCATATGTGTTATACTTGCTACCATCCGTGTTATACTTGCAATCATACGTGTTTAAATTCATATGCTTGTACTTAGTCATTGCCACGAAAAATCTGTTTAAAACATTTTTATACTTATACTCAAACTTGTATGCTCGCCAATACTTTTTGTATTGAACTATGCTTTAACATGTATTGCATGTTGTTGATATAAATTAAAGCTGTAAGGAATCTAGTAGGATTGCCTAGAAACGCATTTAAACTTTAATACTTGTTGTATTGTAATTTATTTCCAAATATGTTGTAATTTGTTTCCAATCTTTGTATGAATCATTAATCAATGAAATGGAGCTTAATTACTTGAATACTTGTTGTATTTTATTTGTTTCAAACTTATGGTATTTCTAGTTCAAGCAATGTAAAATGAAATCATTAAATACTTGACACAAATTGCGTTATGAAGTCTCTTGCAATCTATTTCGTCTCACTCCGATGTTTCCGCCATCGGTTGGGGTGTGACAGATTGGTATCAGAGCCATAACTATAGAGAATTAGGTAGAATTGCCATGTTCGACCTAGTCTATAGTCTAAGTACCAAAACTTGACAATTCCTTATTCATGCTTAATATGTAATTCTTCCTCTTTGCTTCTACCTCTCCTTTTGTCTAAATAAATGATGCGTCTTTTCTAAGACATTTCACACAATACATACTTGAAGATACTCATATTCCAAAATCGAAACGACTCACTAAAATAGGGGTGATTCCCGCCTTTGGTGACGAATTTCAATCCACCTTACATGTTATTTTGCACGAAATTCCACCATCAAGTCAGGAGTGATATTCGTATCTTGGTGGGAATTTCCATTTCATACTCTAGTGGTTCCTTATTGACGAGTCGAGATTTTATCTTGTTTCGTTCAATAAACCACATTTTGGGGACGAAATTGTCAAGCTAGGATTGATATCCACACCTTGGCGACTGGTCCCGCTCTACGATTTTCAATCTCGCCAAAGTTTCGTATTTTCGATCAAATTAGGGACATGTACTAACCGGAAGGGTAAAATACCGTTTATCGCCTGGCGACGAGAGTATTATACCTATTAGGCCAAAGCATGTCTCCCTAATTCGGAAGGACTTGCGATTCACTTTGGATTAGTCGAAGTTTCTAAACCCGAAGCACTCCAATACTTGTCAAGCATCTCTTTTATATTAACTTAACTTTTATGCGATTTAATACTTGTTACCTAATCATCGTTTTACACAATAAATTAATACACGCATACTGATACGTTATACTTGATTCGGGATTACTGGACATTCTTTATGTGATGAACTGGTCATTAGCTTCGTAAGAAGCCACACCTTAACGTATATAGTGCTTGTGAAGCACTATAGGAGTAGCGCACCGCCCGTAAACTTGTGGTTACGTTAAGTTAAACTTTTACGGTCTTTATAGCAACGAAATGATGACATGTGCTATAGAGATGATACTAGCGGACACGTTGGTTCGATTTGTTCGAGCCTCACCTTAACATATATAGTGTTGTGAAGCACTATAGGAGTAGCGCACCGCCTCATGGACTTGGGGTCATGTTAAGTTAAACATTTTCGGATCTTTTCATTGCAACGAAATGATGACATGTGCTATGATTAGATGACGCTTGCGTTAAACGTTGGGTTGACATTTTGTCATTAACTTCGGATGAAGCCTCACCTTAACATATATAGCGCTTTGTAACGCCCCTAAAACCGAAATGTCTAAATTACCAGTATGTTTCCATGTTGAATGGTATAAGGCGGTTTAACTAACCTTTATTAAGTAATCTATTTAAAATATATAAAGTATAAGTTATGTAGTAGGGATTTAGTTGTGACAAAAAGGGAATTATAGAAAACATGAGGGACTAAAATGGGTGAATGGGTTTAAGTTTATAAGGAAAATAAAATTAAAAAAAAGAAAATCTCACACACCAGGTGTGTGTGTACGTGAGATTGAGCAGGAGAAGGGGGAGAAGGGTGTAAACCCTAACTCTCAAGAATTCATCAAATTAAAGAGGGAATCCAGCCTAATTCTATTGCATGTACAAGGATTCTTGATCATCTAGCCTTACAAATCACTTGGTAAGTTGTAATTCATGATTTGGTGATTTTGATATGAAGTGGGTTATGATCGATCCGCGAATTTCCATGAAATTGAGCATGAATATATGTTAGAATTATCATATGGAAGGTGAATTATACAAGATTAGATGTTAATTGATGTTTGAAGATGAAACCCGTTTGGGTTAGTAAAAGTAGCGACATGGGTATGTCACCCATGTCCAATCTTTGTTTAAATTCTTGATATATTATGTTGTATGTGACTCATCCTTGCTAGTTAGGTTGAATATGGCATGGAGTTAGTTTGATGTTTTGTTATGTTGATAATTGAAAGTGAGAACTTAGAAGACTCTGCATGAATTAGTTGTACATTGTGCTTAGAAGGTGGTATGCCCACCAAGTGTTTGATGAAATGTCTAAGTGAAGTTAGGATGTGAGATTTTAGGAAGTGGCTTGACATATATGAATAACTTATGGTAATGATGTAATTAGTAGTATACTAATTTAATGAAGGTGCTTTAGATGGAACTAGTACAAGAATTCGGGTGGAATATATGTGTTGGTCAAAATTATGCATTAGGAGCTTGTACCTTGTGCTTGAATGGTGTAATGCTCACCTTGTATTAGATGTGCTTGAATCAAGGTAATTAAGAGCGAAGGTGTATGATATGTGAAAGTATATTTAAGCAAATGTGTATGCGAGTATGATTATGTGATCATGTGGTTGTAAGTACTTTAGCATCATAAGTACGAAATGTACATAGTGTCGTATGGTAGGTGCTAAATTAATATGTGTTTTATGCGTTAACGTGATGGATTGCATGAGTCTAAAAAGATGTGGTTTTTGGATGTATGCCTTATGTTTATTAGACTTGACCATGAAAGTCAAATGTGAGTTACGCTTTTGATATGATCATTTAGATGTGAAATCGTGTACACTAACAAGGATGTGATTGCGGTAACATGAAAGCATTAGGGATCATGTGGACGTGGACTTAAGCACGAAAGACTAACGGGTCAAGATGAGGCAAGCAAGCGGGTATGAACACGGATGCACAAGGTAAGTGATTCCGTAATCACTTCTTAGTTGTTTATGTAATGTTATATGCACTTTAATTACATGTGATAATTGAGGTCAAATAGGAATGAATTGTATGATGTCGATGAATGTATTAAACGGATCTTAGTTTTGATCCGAGCAAGGTAGGTGTGATTAAGAAATTGTAGCAAGGTAGTGGAATTGGTTACTTATGTAAGAAATTCCTTTGTTATTAAGGATAGAGCATAGTTGACTAAAATGCCCTTGATAGGTATATCGGGCAAACGACCATAGAAGTCGTTTAGAAACGAGCTATTTCGATTAGAGTAATGTCTTGGACAAGTATGAAAGCGAAGTATAGGGTTTTGTATGTCATGGTTCATTTAATGCGCAAATACCCATAACGGGTCAACAATAAGCTTTTGAGCGAAAATGGGTTAAGAGGATGCAAGACGTCCGATAATTTAATCTTTTATGTTAGGTGCCAATGAAATTATTAAAGATCATATGAGATTGAGGTCAAATAAATAGATTATGATGTTAAATGCACGAACGGGTCAAATAGTTAGAAAATGGTAATATGTCAAATGCACGCAAGTTAAGAATTTCCTTAATCCGGAGGTAGGATTTTAAGTTAATATGATAGAATGTGAATTTACAAGCATGTAGGAAGAAACGGTAGGTTAAACGGGTAAACGGTTCAAAAGTTATGCGCGTTTTAGTGCATACGGACGACGAAACGGAACTGCAGAAAAACTGCAATTTCTAGAGGGCGTCGCCGACGGGTATGGGGGCGTCGCCGACGGGCTCCAGAAAGTGAAGTTTTGTGCTGACGGGTTAATTAACTGCCTACGGGTTTTTGGGCTACGGGTGAATGCAAGGCCCGTCGCCGACGGCCCTAGGGGCGTCGGCGACGGCCTCCCCAAGTCCCAAAAGCTAAATTCTGGTTATTTAAGTTGACTTATGTGTCGTAGGCTTTGGTTTGTTATCCGTGGACTACGACGGACTTTCCGAACATGATTTTTACGTTCCTTAGATGTTTATGGGCTTTAAACCTAAGTCTAAGACCCATGTAAACATTGTATGATTACGTAAAGATGTAGAAAAGGTATGTTCGTATGTAGTTGTGTATGTATGTATGTGTAAAGACATGTATGAGTGAGTGTATGCATGTAAGTAAGGTTGTAGGAAAGGTATGTATGTATGCAGATGTGTATGTATGTTGTATGTAGGTACGTATGTATGCATGGGCTGATATGTTAGAATTTTAACGTTACTAATTATTCGTTTGAGGTCGGTATGCAATGCAGGAATGAGTACCTCGGATTCTTATGAAATTTAAGCCGAATCCGGAACAAGAGAAGGAGAAGGGTTATTCGAATGGATCAAGTTACATTATCGAACGTTATTCAATCCTTAATTATTTGAGATTAATGTTATATGATGTTGTCATTGACTAATGGCTAAGTTGTATGTGATGCCCACAGGTACTACACGGACTTCTTCTGCTGCTAAGGAAGTGAAGCGGACGTAGATCGAGTCAAGAGCAAGGATTGTACGGATAGATCGGTCACATAGTTGAAGTATATAATGTCTAGAAATCTAAATTTTAGTACGAATGTTGTGAACCCTTTTATAGAACGTTTAACATTTTTAGAATTTGGAACCTTCGTGAAAGTCATGTCGTTAATAAGGAAAGAAATTTTAAAGCTCTTTTTCCGCTGCGTTATTTTTAAGGTTAAACGTGTTAGGGCGTAACACGCTTGTGTAGCGCTATAGGAGTAACGCCCGCCGCATGGACTTGCGGTCATGTTAAGACATTCATACATACTTGCGGACACGATGGTTTGACCAGTGAGATCACATGCCAGTAATGCGTTAATCTAGTTAACTAAATATCTCATGTGGACTATTCAAGGATTTAATCATACTCATACTTATAACCTCTCTTATACTTACACACAATCATGCTTACATACAATCATACTTACATACTTAAACTTCTATACGTTATCATTCTCACTCGTAATACATTAATAAACCCTGCCCATACACTACTAGTACAAACTACGCAGATCATGCACAAACCAAAATAATCACGGATGCATACATGATTATATTGGTAGGTGCATGAAAACCATAGTAGGTTCTACTGTGTATCGTAACACTGAAAGTTACATGACACCGAATAGTGAAACAGATATAACATGGTATGAACATGGTGGATACGCCGCTGGTACTTCCTATATATAAGTGTTCCTATCATGTTACCAAACTTTCGTAAAAAAAAACGTGCCATGAGAAATTCAGTGTTTCCCCATACCATATTGAATACAAACTTTGATCACCCACAATCTATTTCTCAATTGTACCCAAACATACATCGAAATGCCAGCTTTTCTAAAAGTCCTCCCCTTGAATAAATTTCGGGACGAAATTTCCTAAAGGAGGGGAGACTATAACGCCTCGTAATTTAATTTTTTTTAGAAAAATTCATATTCGTACCATAAATCGAGGCGTTAATCATAATAAAAATACATACATATATTTACATATTCATTATTCGTATGATCGACCATTTAAATAAGTAATTATGCACAAACCGATACTTATCCGGTTTGCAATTACGTGTCCAACGTCAACTAACGACCCTACTCGACGTATTTTCGACCCTAAAATAATATAATACGACGCCCTACGACGATCGGGTTACGAAAACAAGTTTGTAGGAACTTTCGGGCCGCTAAAACAAACGAGATAGGCTTGTGGGCCTTGTGCCCAAGCCCAAAGCCCACTAACTAAATAAACCCTATGAATATATATAACTAGTAACCCTAAATCCTCCTCATACTTTCAGCCATTACACACAAAAGCCATAGATCAGATAAAACACAAACGAACATCATCATCTTCACACCCTCTCTCTCTCTCTCGTCTGAAATACAGCCGGCTCCGGCAACCGGAGCCACTTCCGACGACAAGCAGCCCCTTGTTACACTACAACCACCCTCTCCTTCCCTCTTTCACGAACGACCACCACGACCATCGTCCGGTGATGGCATGAAGACAAGACAGAGTGAGAGGCGAGTTGGAGGTGGTCCGACGAGAACCTTTAACGGCGACAGCGCCGTGAGCAGCGGTCGCTGGCGGCGGCCGTGGGTGCGACAGCAGTGGCGGCGGCCTGCGTTGGTTCTCCGACAAACTTCCAAACAGTCACGGCGTACTAGTCTTCTTCTCCGGTAAGTCACTGGTCTCTCATTTTTCGTTCTTTTCTTTGTTCCTTTCGATCCTTCTTCTCCGGTCAGATTCGGGTTGTTTTCAGGTGACGTTGGCCACTGATGGTGATAGTGGTACAGCGCAGTAACGGAAGCGGGCTGCTGCCGGCGGCTCGGGTCAGTCGCGACTTTGAGATTTGTTTGGATCCTATTCCAGCCTCGGCTCGGTTCAGTTTTAGTTCGGTCCGAAAAGTCAACATCGGTCAGCATTGGTTCGGGTCAGCTTGGGTCTCGGTCAAACCGCGGTCACGAGTCAGATTCATGCTCGGTTTCAAAAGTTCGAAGTTCTACCGGAGTAAACCGAAGTTCACAACGAAGACGCCTAACATTCATTTCGGATAACCATTACGTTTGTCTTCTTGGATTTCTCAATCTCTACTCGTGCGTTACTTCAAGAAATCTCCATACGCAGCCAAGGTGAGCATACTCGATCCCCTTTTTACGCTTTATTACCTTTGGGGATGCAATACATGTACATTGAATCAAATACACCAACATGCTAGAATATTTTTTTTATACAAATAATCTCTACATTTGCTCATATGTGTTATACTTGCTACCATCCGTGTTATACTTGCAATCATACGTGTTTAAATTCATATGCTTGTACTTAGTCATTGCCACGAAAAATCTGTTTAAAACATTTTTATACTTATACTCAAACTTGTATGCTCGCCAATACTTTTTGTATTGAACTATGCTTTAACATGTATTGCAGGTTGTTGATATAAATTAAAGCTGTAAGGAATCTAGTAGGATTGCCTAGAAACGCATTTAAACTTTAATACTTGTTGTATTGTAATTTATTTCCAAATATGTTGTAATTTGTTTCCAATCTTTGTATGAATCATTAATCAATGAAATGGAGCTTAATTACTTGAATACTTGTTGTATTTTATTTGTTTCAAACTTATGGTATTTCTAGTTCAAGCAATGTAAAATGAAATCATTAAGTACTTGACACAAATTGCGTTATGAAGTCTCTTGCAATCTATTTCGTCTCACTCCGATATTTCCGCCATCGGTTGGGGTGTGACAATTTTGATTTTACAAATCTTTAGCATGTTGTGATAGTCCACCGATGTACTATCATTTCCTCTTTTAGCAACCAAACTCATTTTAAATTTTTCAAATTTTTATTACTCCCCCTAAAATCAAAATATGTTTCAATTTTGATTTTCTGAGGAAAAATTTTGAAAACAAACTATACAAGAAATTTGACAACATTATGTGAATTACCTCAATTCACCATCATCATGCAAAAACAATCAGAACTTCCCCTTACAACAAACTATTTTCCATAATGATTTCAAAACACTAAAGTTTGTTTTAATCAAAATGGTTTTTCCATTTGAAAAGATTAGATTTGTTGATTTTACCACTTGTAAGTTGGGGTTTCTTCATCACTTTGATTTCTTCATCAGTTTTAATCTTCAACACCATTTTGTAGAAAATCAAGTACAAGTTAATGTCCTTGATTAACCACTTGTAAGACGAAATATCACATAAAGTGAATTTCTCAAGAAAGATGCCGATTCACGTTCCATGCTTACCAACCTGGGAACTCCGGCAAGTCAGGTTTTTCATTTGAAAAGTTTCACCCAAGTCTGACGGTCCTTGGGTGTTTTTGAAATTCCTTTTGACAATGATGGAAAATTTTCATCATTCATTGTCAAACTGGAATCTCCACTTTTTACCTCAACCAATGGCTCCTCTGGCTTTGACGAACCAGAATCATTCCCTGCACATGGCTTGTCTGACTTTGACCTGTCAGATTCATCGCCTGAAGGTGGCTTGTCTGACTTCGACACGTCAGATTAATCGCCGACCTTTTTCTATTTCTTTTTTAACCTGTCTGTCCTCAGATTTGTATCTGATGAACTCAGTTTGCTTGAATTGTCAGTCTTTGAAGAGCAAACCGGATTATCAGAACTCTTTTCTGATTTTCTTGTCGTATCCAAGGACAAAATCTTCTCCAAATACTCTCGCGCCTTCTTCCTCTTCTTTCTCAGTCTGTCTTTCTGCCCCTGTGAAAGTTTAACTTTCTTTTCTTGAATTGTCTGTTCTTGAACTTTAGATTTTTGAACCTTCTGTTCTTTGGGCTTGACATAGACTGGAATTTTTGCCATTTTCTGAGATACCACCCTCGATCTTCTCATAGATCTCCCTGGGCAATCTCTGGCAATGTGACCTTTGATGTTGCATTCAAACCATCTTCTCATCTCAAAACTCCTTCTCTGGCAGTCAACAGCGATGTGTCCTTGATAGCCACAATTGTAACACACTCTGTTGTCGTACCGTTCTTCTTTTTCAACCCAAATACTCAAATCATAGCATTGATTTGATTTGAAGTACTGATCATTTCTCAATTTGCTATCATTGAAATGATTAGTCTTGGGTGAATTCCTATTCCATCTTCTCCTTTGAGCTGGATTTTGCATTTGAGCACTGTGGTCCAACCTGCACCACTGATCACCAACTATTTCTGAGTTTTTATTTTCTGATTTTTGTGGTTTTTAAGATGATTGGATGACTGAACTGATGAACTTTTATTTTCTTTTTGAAGATTTTTCGAATTTTTAACTTTTTGTTTTTGTTCTACTTTCTTCTTCAAGGGTTTTTGTGTAGAACATTCACCCTTTTCGGTTGATTGTAGAACAGTTTCTTGAAATTTTTCTTTTGATTTCAAAAGTATTTTTTGTTTTTCATTTTCATCATCAGTCTTATCATCACAATCTTCAACTTTGACATTGTCAAAG
The DNA here is from genome assembly GCF_002127325.2 of Helianthus annuus. NCBI lineage: Eukaryota > Viridiplantae > Streptophyta > Magnoliopsida > Asterales > Asteraceae > Helianthus > Helianthus annuus. The sequence continues at coordinate 193,195,830 of NC_035448.2, read as the reverse complement.
TTTGTGACAATGTCACTTATTGGAACATAATTGATCGGTTTTGGACAGGGGATATTCAAAAAATCTGATGAAGTCACAAAACCTTTCAATTTCTTTTCAAGTTCATCAATCTTGTTTCTTGAATTCTCAGCTTCGTTTTCAAGCTGAGATATTCTTTCAAGATAAGACTTGATTGATTTTTCATTCTCATTCTTCATGTTTTCAAGAACAAATTTTTCATTTACTAAAACTTTTAACTGTTCTTGAAATTTCGTTTCATTTGCTTTCAAATTCTTGTTTTCCAGCTTTATCCAGAAATCTTCATTTTCTGAAGATTTCTTTTTGCTTTCAGACTCCTTTTCTTCTAACTCTTTGATTTTCTTTCGAGCACTTTCACCTTCTTTTTTAAGTCTAATAATTTTCTGAAGATGGGAATTTAACATTTTTTGCTTTTCGATGTTATTTTGACTAAAACATTTCTCCTATCTTCAAGAATTTTTATTTGACTTTGAAATTCTTTTTCCATTTTTAATTTTTCATTTTCAAACATTTTGATTTTATCATCAAAGATTTTTGTACTTTCTTTCAGTTTCTTGTTTTTCAATGTCAAATTGTTCAAATTACTTAACAGTTTGTCATTTTCATCTTTCAGTTTTTCACAAATTCCCTGCAAAACAACAATTTATTTATCATCAGCTTGCTTCTTATCATTCAACTTTTTTACTTCCAAAGTCAAACTTTTCGCATCTTTCACGAGTTTGTCATTTTCAGTCTTAAAGTTGTCACATTTAAAGCACACTGATTTAGAACTTGAGGATCCAAACTTCCCAGATTCTTCAACTTTTGAAGCTTCTTCTTCCTTTGTCCTGAATGTACCTGCACAAAAATTTTTAACGAAATCAAGAGGATTCGCCTTCTCATCAATATAACAACCCCTCTTCATATCATATTTCATAACATATTTTGCTCTAATACATTCAACAATCCTCTTGTTCATCTCATCAATCACATCTAAACTCATATCCACTAAATGAGTTTCCAAAACTTTTATCAATTCTTTCCTTTTAGATATAGTTTTGAAAAATTTGAATCCTTTCTGAAAATTTTCAAGCATTCACTCCATTCAATAGGTAATGCATCCGCAAACTTTGTTATTTTTTCAGCATCTGATAAGAAAATCTCATGATTTTTTAGGTAACCCAGTAAAATATTACATCGGTTTTCTAGATCATCCAATGTTTCATTTTTCAAGTACACAAAATATTTAAACTTTTTTACCCAAACATCCTTTTTCACATTTCTATAACTCTCATCTATAAATCCTCGATTCCAATTATTAAAACTCTCAAAATAATAATTTTCTTCTTCATCAAACATCATTGTCATCTTTTAAACAACCCGACAAGTTTTCTCACAAAACAATCTGTCAAGCGAAATTATAATTTTCAAGAAGAAAACTTTTGGAGCGGAATTACAGATTTAGTTTTGAGCGAAATCAGAAGTTACAACTTCAAGCGGAATCTGATATTGACTTTTTGGAGCGAAATCAGAAAATTAATTACTCGAGCGAAATCAGGAGTTAACTTTCGAAGGAAATCAGAAAGTTAACACTCAAGCAAAATCAGGAGTTAACTTTCGAGCGAAATCAGAAAGTTAACACTCGAGCGGAATCACTGATTAACACTCGATCGGAATCACTGATTTCAGGTTCGAGCGGAATCAGAAAAGTATCCTGGAGCGGAATCAGGAATGTATCTCGAGCGAAATCAGGCAGATTCGGGCGAAATCAAAAATTATCCGTTTGAGCGGAATCAGCTCGGAAGCCAAATTTACCCATTTTTAGTTGGAATTTTAGCATGAAACTTTCAAGGGTTTGTTAGTTTGTATTTTAATACATTCTGAGAAAATTTTGTCCAATTTTAACCGTGAAATCTTGAATTTAATGTGAGAAGAAGGTGTAGGAATCAGAATATTCCAGCGAAAACGAGCTAAACGGTAAGAACTCTTCCTCCTGAGCTCTGATACCACATGTAGGATCGTGAAACGACCTAACGAGTCTATCAGAAGAGTGCTCAGACTGAATCAGAGGCGGAATTCATTGATTCAGTCTTTATTTAGATTGGATTCACTATTAATAGTCTCTTTTATATATCAGATAATAGTTTAAAAAGCAGGAGACGTTTTGGCAGGGCTTCGCCGTTGATTACAAGACTTCACTACTGAACTGCTACCTGATTCCGCCCCAACTGACCCATATATAGGTCAAGGGGTTCCGCTCGAACATGCAGGTGCATTTCAAGCGGAATCAGACAATGAGTTACGAGCGGAATCAACATCTTAACAACAGAAGCGGAATTAAGAACTTTGATGATTTCGCACCAAATGACAAGGTGTCATTAAGAGCGGAATCAACATTAATACATGTTTTCTCGATTCTCGTGCACTGTACAAACATCCCTAAACTAAGACTCGAACAAAGATGAAGTCGCCAGACAACTACACCAACAGTCACAAATCACAATCTTGACTCGATCACTACCGGGTCACAAATCCAAATCTTTCCCTTTACCAACTCTTCATCAAGTGACCCCGGTATTCAAAGGGAGGATTTATAGTTAAATATTTAGCTCTAATCAACTTCTTGTTGCAAGATTTTTTGTGAATTTTTCACCTTCCATAAACTCTCCTTTCCATTCTGATGGGATTGGACCGAGATCTTGATCATGGAAGTTTGATTCTTCTGGTGAAATACCCCCTCAAGAGGTAATTTGGTTCATTTATCAACGAGCCCCATGAATTGTACTGATTGAGTTGTGTGAAGATGACCAATCCGTCACAATTTCATTGTTTGGTCGAAAGAGCATAACAAATGTATATTCTACCGACTGATTTTAATATATTCGATGAGTCATTCAAATTGTATTCTCAATTGAGTTTGAATGTAGAACTGGTATATTCAGGTTAACCCACTATTAGCGTTTACGATTATTCATGGGTTCACGCAAATTGCTTGATTATCATTTATTGGTTATTTGAATATTAAACAAATGTACATTACGAGTAATCTTGTATTTGAAAATAAATTTGGTGGATATGAAGTTTTCCTTTAAAAAAATTAAAATAAATTTGATAGCATTTTCTGTGTTGGGCGAACACAATATGACAATCGTGTGTGGGCCACATGTTCTTTCTAATAATTCGAAGCATTTTCAAGAAAATCTCTTCATGTGAAATGGTCGGGGTAATGCTATGTGGTGATGTTAAGAAATTTCCATTTTAAGAAGGAGAAAAAAGACCCTACTTTCTATATTTGGAGGCATTTCTTTACTTTCTTTATCATCCGATTGAAAATGGAGCATGTACTCATTGTGGGAGGCCTAATGGCACACTCAATTAGGACTTTCTTGCATTGGAATTCCCTATGTACAAGTTACAAAAGATAAATGCTCCCCTTAGGCTGCGGGTGTCAGGGCTTTACTCGATACGTAGCGAGGGTGGGATCCACAAACTTATGGTGAAAAATGAGGGGTGAGATGTGGCGTGACTTAGCTTGGTGTGGCCAGCCATGTGAATTTTTTTTAATTAAAGTAGTCAACCAAAACCAGCTATATTGGACCAGCCAACCAAAGCCAGTCAACTCTCCCTCCCCCCTCCCGCCCCACGCCAGGCAGAATACGCACGCCAAAGGGGCAACGCTATGCCCAACGTCAACCCGGAGTGGAGCAGCTGGCGTTGAAGGGCATCCCCGCCCCAACCAACGCCCCATTCTCCACAGCCTTACAAAGTTTTACGTAGTTTTAACATTTTACCATATAAAAAATTGAAGAAAAAAAAGGTAGTTAATCATAAAGGGTTTAAACGGCTTTGGTGAAAATGAGCTTGTGTAAATCACTTTTAAAACGAGTCGACTCACAGTTTAAGCTCATTAACGCTTATTCTAATTGCAATATAATACATCGAAAACATTTAGATACATTTCAAATACATTTTAATCTACTTTACCCTTTAACATATTTCAACCAGCCAGTTAAAGATAACGTCTAATCATAAAATAGGAACTAACCCATGTGTGGAATTTAAACTCTTGATTTCATGATCATCAATCATTAGGCTAGACGGTATGGGGAGCGTCCCCCACCCGTCCAGCCCCGGCGACGGTCCGCACACCATCCCGCCCCCCTCGTCGGCGTTGTGATCGTCTAGATGGAGACGTTGGGGACGAAGCAGAACAAGACAAAACCATTTCCATTTCCAGTGTTTCCTTTGCAAAAACTAAAAAAAATGATTTAATTGCCATAATTAGTGGGGTAAGATCATCCTCCCATTTTCAGTGTTTTGTCATGGCGGATCATCCTCTATAGGAGTATGATGTGGCGGATCATCCTCCAAGGGAGGATGGTCACCATACCGCATAGCCTTATAAACGTGACTATTAAAACAAGTTAACATTAAGACCAGATTACCTTGTGAACTTAATAAAACAAAAAAAACATTTAACATGAATTGATAACGGTAGCTAGGAATGACTATTTGTAAATTGGAAGCACATAAAGGAAAAGTTTAGGGTAGTATTGCTTTTATGACGACCCATGTCTTCACCAGATGATTTATGGTTGGTATTGCTTTTATATAGGATTTTAAACGCCAACTAGGACTAGCTTACTTGGTAATGGCTTTTGTCTCTTTTCTCATAGTGGGAGGTCATGGGTTCAAATCGAGACAATGGTATAAATAAAATTTTTTTGTGCGCATTGGAGTTTCTTGGGTGTCGCCGTTCAAAGAAAAAAAAAACGGATTTTAAACTGTAAAACCATTACTTTATTTTACTGAACGACAATTTTTTGTACCCCCCTCTTAGCTACCTACACGTGTCATCTTATAAATGGACAACTACTAAATGTATTTAAATAATTGGCATTTTTTTTTTACATTTGCTTAACTTCATGGCTAATTTCTTGCTTACTATATTATATATTTAGCTTATACAATGTTTAGCTACGTACAAAATTACACCTGGGATGATACGAAGGTGGGGGCTTGATATGGTGACACCTATGATTTATTAAGCTTCCTTTAGATTTAGCTTATACAATGTTTTGCTACCTACAAAATGCAAATGTATAGAATAATTTTGTTTGAGTGAAAATCTTTTTTGCTCTCTTGTTTTGGCTATCATGCCCCTTTGTAATGTGGTGCTTCTTGTTTGTATTCTATTATTAGTCATTAATAACTTTTTTATGTTTTCCCTTTTCTGCTCTCTCTCTCTCTCTCTCTCACACACACTCTTTATACTTTTTGACAAATATATTGTTTAAAAAAATCATATTAGTAAAGGTGTAAATGTGTAATCTTTTACTTTAACGCATGTCTAAGAACTTCTTGAACCTACAATACTTGATTCCGACACCTTTGATCTTTTGAAAATTCTTGGAAGCTGAATTAGTTTACGTAACATGTATTTAAATAATTGGAATTTTTTTGCATTTGCTTAACTACATGGCTGATTTCTTGATTACTATATCATATAGTTAAATGATTAGCTTATACATTTCAGAAAGTTATACTACGTACAAAATGCAAACGTATAGAAAATTTATTCCGGTGGGCAACCTTTTTCTTTCATGTTTTGGCTATCATGCCCCTTTGGAATGCGGTGCTTCTTGTTTATAGTCTTCTATTAGTCATTAATAACTTTTTTTTATGTTTTCCCTTTTATGCTCACACACACACTCTTTTTATACCTTTTGACAAATATATATTTTTTATGTATTGAAATCGGTAAATTGATGTTATTTTCTAGTTAATAATTACATATTTTTACCATTTACTAACACTCAATAAGAAAAGTGTTAATCTATTTACTAATTCCCAACTTTTGGTACTTTTTCAGGTTTTACTATTAAGGGGTTGTTTGTTTACCTCTTAATGGTTCAGACCTCTTACTGGTTCAGCACTTAATAGTTCAGATTGTTTGTTTCACGAGCAGATGTCTGAATAGTTCAGACATTTGCCTCTGAATGGTTAAGCACTATACTGAGTCTGAATGGTTAAGACATCTAATCTGAATTGGTCAGACATTTGCCTCTGAACGGTTAAGCATTATACACTCTTAATGGTTCAGATCTCTTACTGGTTCAACACTTAATAGTTCAGACCTCTTAAACTAACCTTGAAGAAGGCCACTGGTCCACCGTCTTCCGCTATATGATCATCTCTAACACCATCAATCGAAACAGAAACAAACAGAAAAACATTAAGAGATTAACATATATGAACGAGAACGACAATCAAGATTTAAGAACATCAGACACCATTGAGTTTTGAGAGACGATTTACAATTTCAAATAATGATTTCGTGAATGTTCTACTGTGTAAAAACCTTAAAAGATGAACATATATCACTGATATATCACAATTAACCATAGATTAAAAACGAATCATGAAAGAATGTTAGGTTTAGAACAGTCTACATCGAGAGAAAAACCTTACCTGTAAATATATAAGATGCAATGGATGTAATTTTGAATGAGAGCAAACAGATGAGATGCAATATCAAATTTAGGGTTTCTCGGCTGACAGGAAAATGGAAATAAGGTGTAGGGGAAATAATGAATTTGAATTTTGAATGAGATAAGTTATTTTTGGAAAACTGAAAAGGAAAAGATGTCTGTGGTTTGAACCAGATAAGCAGCTGGTTTGGGGAGAAAGAGAAGTTTCAGAGATATGTAGAACATACGACTTTGACTTTGTATTTTCAAGATTAGGGTTTAATTAAAACAAATCTAGGAAAATTACACCTAGGATGATACGAATGTGGGGGCTTGATATGGTGACACCTAGGATTTATTAAGCTTCCTTTAGATTTAGCTTATACAATGTTTTGCTACGTACAAAATGCAAATGTATAGAATAATTGTGTTTCGGTGAGAATCTTTTTTGCTCTCTTGTTTTGGCTATCATGCCCCTTTGGAATGTGGTGCTTGTTGTTTGTATTCTATTACTAGTCATTAATAACTTTTTTATGTTTTCCCCTTTCTGCTCTCTCTCTCACACACACACTCTTTATACATTTTGACAAATATATTGTTTTGAAAAAAATCATATTAGTAAAGGTGTAAATGTGTAAATGTGTAATCTTTCGCTCTAACGCATGTCTAAGAACTTCTTGAACCTACAATACTTGATTCAGTTGAAAATTCTTGGAAGCTGATTAACTACATGGCTGATTTCTTGATTACTATATCATATAGTTAAATGATTAGCTTATACATTTCAGAAAGTTTTACTACGTACAAAATGCAAATGTATAGAAAAAATTATTTCGGTGGGCAACCTTTTTCTTTCATGTTTTGGCTATCATGCCCCTTTGGAATGTGGTGCTTCTTGTTTGTATTCTTTTATTAGTCATTAATAATTTTTTTTATGTTTTCCCTTTTATGCTCATACACACACTCTTTCTATACTTTTTGACAAATATATATTTTTTAAGTATTGAAATCGGTAAATTGATGTTATTTTCTTGTTAATAATTACATATTTTTTCCCATTTACTAACACTCAATAAGAAAAGTGTTAATCTATTTACTAATTCACAACTTTTGGTATTTTTTTTGGGTTTTACTATTAAGGGTTGTTTGTTTACCTCTTAATGGTTCAGACCTCTTACTCGTTCAGCACTTAATAGTTTAGATTGTTTGTTTCACGAGCAGATGTCTGAATTGGTCAGACATTTGCCTCTGAACGGTTAAGCATTATACACTCTTAATGATTCAGATCTCTTAGTGGTTCAGCACTTAATGGTTCCGACCTCTTACTGATAGAACTAACCACCGTCTTCTGCTATATGATCATCTCTAAGATCATCAATCGAAACAGAAATAAACAGAAAAACATTAAGAGATTAACATATATGATCGAGAACAACAATCAAGATTTAAGAACATCAGACACCATTGAGTTTTGAGAGACGATTTACAATTTCAAATAATGATTTCGTGAATGTTCTACTGTGTAAAAACCTTAAAAGATGAATATATATCCTTGATAAATCACAATTAACCATAGATTAAAAACGAATCATGAAAGAATGTTAGGTTTAGAACAGTCTACATCGAGAAAAAAAACCTTACCTGTAAATATATAAGATGTAATGGATGCGATTTTGATTCGGAGTAAACAGATGAGATGCAATATCAAATTTAGGGTTTCTCGGCTGAAAGGAAAAGGGAAATAAGGTGTAGGGGAAATAATGAATTTGAATTTTTAATGAGATAAGTTATTATTAGAAAACTGAAAAGGCAGAGATGTCTGTGGTTTGAACCAGATAAGCTGGTTTGGGGAGAAAGAGAAGTTTCAGAGATATGTAGAACATACGACTTTGACATTGTATTTTCAAGATTAGGGTTTAATTAAAAAAAATCTAGGAAAATTACACCTAGGATGATACGAAGGTGGGGGCTTGATATGGTGACACCTATGGTTTATTAAGCTTCCTTTAGATTTAGCTTATACAATGTTTTGCTACGTACAAAATGCAAATGTATAGAATAATTTTGTTTCGGTGAAAATCTTTTTTTGCTCTCTTGTTTTGGCTATCATACCCCTTTGTAATGTGGTGCTTCTTGTTTGTATTCTATTATTAGTCATTAATAACTTTTTTATGTTTTCCCCTTTCTACTCTCTCTCTCACACACACACTCTTTATACTTTTTGACAAATATATTGTTTAAAAAAATCATATTAGTAAAGGTGTAAATGTGTAATCTTTTGCTTTAACGCATGTCTAAGAACTTCTTGAACCTACAATACTTGATTCAGACACCTTTGATCTTTTGAAAATTCTTGGAAATTGAATTTGTTTACGTAACATGTATTTAAATAATTGGCATTTTTTTGCATTTGCTTAACTACATGGCTGATTTCTTGATTACTATATCATATAGTTGAATGATTAGCTTATACATTTCAGAAAGTTTTACTACGTACAAAATGCAAACGTGTAGAAAAATTTATTCTGGTGGGCAACCTTTTTCTTTCATGTATTGGCTATCATGCCCCTTTGGAATGCGGTGCCTCTTGTTTGTAGTCTTTTATTAGTCATTAATAACTTTTTTTATGTTTTCCCTTTTATGCTCACACACACACTCTTTTTATACTTTTTGACAAATATATATTTTTTAAGTATTGAAATCGGTAAATTGATGTTCTTTTCTAGTTAATAATTACATTATTTTACCATTTACTAACACTCAATAAGAAAAGTGTTAATCTATTTACTAATTCCCAACTTTTGGTATTTTTTCGGGTTTTACTATGAAGGGGTTGTTTGTTTACCTCTTAATGGTTCAGACCTCTTCTGGTTCAGCACTTAATAGTTCAGATTGTTTATTTCACGACCAAATGTCTGAATAGTTCAGACATTTGCCTCTGAATGGTTAAGCATTATACTGAGTCTGAATGGTTAAGACCTCTAATCTGAATTGGTCAGACATTTGCCTCTGAACGGTTAAGCATTATACACTCTTAATGGTTCAGATCTCTTACTGGTTCAACACTTAATAGTTCAGACCTCTTACTGATAGAACTAACCTTGAAGAAGGCCACTGGTCCACCGTCTTCCGCTATATGATCATCTCTAACACCATCAATCGAAACAGAAACAAACAAAAAAACATTAAGAGATTAACATATATGAACGAGAAATACAATCAAGATTTAAGAACATTAGACACCATTGAGTTTTGAGAGACGATTTACAATTTCAAATAATGATTTCGTGAATGTTCTACTGTGTAAAAACCTTAAAAGATGAACATATATCACTGATATATCACAATTAACCATAGATTAAAAACGAATCATGAAAGAATGTTAGGTTTAGAACAGTCTACATCGAGAAAAAAACCTTACATGTAAATATATAAGATGCAATGGATGCAATTTTGAATCAGATTAAACAAATGAGATGCAATATCAAATTTAGGGTTTCTCGGCTGAAAGGAAAATGGAAATAAGGTGTAGGGGAAATAATGAATTTGAATTTTGAATGAGATAAGTTATTTTTGGAAAACTGAAATGGAAAAGATGTCTGTAGTTTGAACCAGATAAGCTAGATAAGCTGGTTTGGGGAGAAAGAGAAGTTTCAGAGATATGTAGAACATACAACTTTGACTTTGTATTTTCAAGATTAGGGTTTAATTAAAAAAAAATCTAGGAAAATTACACCTAGAATGATACGAAGGTGGGGGCTTGATATGGTGACACCTAGGATTTTTTAAGCTTCCTTTAGATTTAGCTTATACAATGTTTTGCTACGTACAAACTGCAAATGTATAGAATAATTTTGTTTCGGTGAGAATCTTTTTTGCTCTCTTGTTTTGGCTATCATGCCCCTATGGAATGTGGTGCTTCTTGTTTGTATTCGATTATTAGTCATTAATAACTTTTTATGTTTTCCCCTTTCTACTCTCTCTCTCACACACACTCTTTATACTTTTTGACAAATATATTGTTTTGAAAAAAATCATATTAGTAAAGAAAGGTGTAAATGTGTAATCTTTTGCTCTAACGCATGTCTAAGAACTTCTTGAACCTACAATACTTGATTCAGACACCTTTGATCTTTTGAAAATTCTTGGAAGCTGAATTTGTTTACGTAACATGTATATAAATCATTGGCCTTTTTTTTGCATTTGCTTAACTACATGGCTGATTTCAGAAAGTTTTACTACGTACAAAATGCAAACGTATAGAAAAATTTATTTCGGTGGGCAATCTTTTTCTTTCATGTTTTGGCTATCATGCCCCTTTGGAATGTGGTGCTTCTTGTTTGTATTCTTTTATTAGTCATTAATAACTTTTTTTATGTTTTCCCTTTTATGCTCACACACACACACACTCTTTTTATACTTTTTGACGAATATATATTTTCTAAGTATTGAAATCGGTAAATTGATGTTATTTTCTTGTTAATAATTACATATTTTTTTACCATTTACTAACACTCAATAAGAAAAGTGTTAATCTATTTACTAATTCACAACTTTTGGTATTTTTTTTGGGGTTTTACTATTAAGGGGTTATTTGTTTACCTCTTAATGGTTCATCTCTCTTACTGGTTCAGAACTTAATAGTTCGGATTGTTTGTTCCACGAGCGGATGTCTGAATGGTTCAGACATTTGCCTCTGAATGGTTAAGCATTATACTGAGTCTGAATGGTTAAGACCTCTAATCTGAATTGGTTAGACATTTGCCTCTGAACGGTTAAGCATTATACACTCTTAATGGTTCAGATCTCTTACTGGTTCAGCACTTAATGGTTCAGACCTCTTACTGATAGAACTAACCTTGAAGAAGGCCACTGGTCCACCATCTTCCGCTATATGATCATCTCTAACACCATCAATCGAAACAGAAATAAACAGAAAAACGTTAAGAGATTGACATATATGATCGAGAACAACAATCAAGATTTAAGAACGTCAGACACCATTGAGTTTTGAGAGACGATTTACAATTTCAAATAATGATTTCGTGAATGTTCTACTGTGTAAAAACCTTAAAAGATGAACATATATCACTGATAAATCACAATTAACCATAGATTAAAAACGAATCATGAAAGAATGTTAGGTTTAGAACAGTCTACATCGAGAAACAAACCTTACCTGTAAATATATAAGATGCAATGGATGCGATTTTGAATCGGAGTAAACAGATGAGATTCAATATCAAATTTAGGGTTTCTCGGCTGAAAGGAAAAGGGAAATAAGGTGTGGGGAAATAATGAATTTGAATTTTGAATGAAATAAGTTATTTTTGGAAAACTGAAAAGGCAGAGATGTCTGTGGTTTGAACCAGATAAGCTGGTTTGGGGAGAAAGAGAAGTTTTAGAGATATGTAGAACATACGACTTTGACTTTGTATTTTCAAGATTAGGGTTTAATTAAAGGAAAATTGGTTTTTAATAAACCAACCTTTGTCCTGTTGGTAAATAATAATCTTATCTACATAATTGGTATACAATAACCCTACCTATCAACATGTTGGTACTCAATGAACTTCCGTTAATTTTTTTAACTGAAGTTAGTTTTTAAGTTTTATTTATTACACAAACAGTCCCTGTAGTTGTAATTTACTAGTTTTAACTATTTTAAAACTAGTAAATTACAGTCCCTTGAGGTTTTTTTTTTTTTTTGTTTTATAAAATAGTTAAAGCTAGTAAATTACAACTATAGAGACTTTTTGTGTGATAAATAAAACTTAAAAATTAACTTAAGTTAAAAAAATTAACGGAAGTTCATTGAGTACCAACATGTTGATAGGTAGAATTATTGTATACCAAAATGTTAATTGAAGTAAAAAAAACAATTTTAGTTAAAAAAAAGTATTAGCATACCATACCGCTATTATCATCGCACAATTCCTTTACCGGAGTCACACGAACAGTCAAACATGAGAAAAACATGCAAGGGAAGACCAAACATATGATGTTTTTCTCCATTACAAATAAAATTCAAGAAAATATAAATCTGTCTTGAAAAAACCCTCACAAGATGAAGTTGGATGAAGTTGAATATGAAGTTCATCTGGCACCATCATGCTCCAAGACATGACGTGTGTCGCTTTTACTATTTTAAAAAAGTGTGTGACTCGACCACTACCACCTCGGTCACAAATCACAATCTTGACTCGATCACTACCGGGTCACAAATCAAAATCTTTCCCTTTACCAGCTCTTCATCAAGTGACCCCGGTATGCAAAGGGAGGATTTATAGTTAAATATTTGGCTCCAATCAACTTCTTGTTGCAGAGAATTTTTGTGAATTTTTCACCTTCCATAAACTCTCCTTTCCATTCTGATGGGATTGGACCGAGATCTTGATCATGGAAGTTTGGTTCTCCTGGTGAAATACCCCTTCAAAAGGTAATTTGGTTCGTTTATCAACGAGCCCCATGAATTCAACCGATTGAGTTGTGTGAAGATGACCAATCCGTCACAATTTCATTGTTTGGTCGAAAGCGCATAACAAATGTATATTCTACGGACTGATTTTAATATATTCGACTGTTTTTAATATATTCGATGAGTCATTCAAATTGTATTCTCAATTGAGTTTGAATGTAGAACCGGTATATTCAGGTTAACCCACTATTAGCGTTTACGATTATTCATGGGTTCACGCAAATTGCTTGATTATCATTTATTGGTTATTTGAATATTAAACAAATGTACATTACGAGTAATCTTGTATTTGAAAATAAATTTGGTGGATATGAAGTTTTCCTTTAAAAAATTAAAATAATTTTGATAGCATTTTCTGTGGTGGGCGAACACAATATGACAATCGTGTGTGGGCCACATGTTCTTTCTAATAATTCGAAGCATTTTCAAGAAAACCTCTTCATGTGAAATGGTCGGGTAATGCTATGTGGTGATGTTAAGAAATTTCCATTTTAAGAAGGAGAAAAAAGACCCTACTTTCTATTTTTGGAGACATTTCTTTACTTCCTTTATCATCCGATTGAAAATGGAGCATGCACTCATTGTGGGAGGCCTAATGGCACACTCAATTAGGACTTTCTTGCATTGGCATTCCCTATGTACAAGTTACAAAAGATAAATGCTCCACTTAGGTTGTGGGTGTCAGGGCTTTACTCGATACGTAGTGAGGGTGGGATCCACAAACTTATGGTGAAAAATGAGGGGTGTGATGTGGTGGCTTAGCTTGGTGTGGCCAGCCATGTGAATTTTTTTTAATTAAAGTAGTCAACCAAAACCAGCCATATTGGACCAGCCAACCAAGGCCAGTCAACTCTCCCTCCCCCCTCCCGCCCCACGCCAGGCAGAATACGCACGCCAAAGGGGCAACGCTATGCCCAACCTCAACCCGGAGTGGAGCAGCTGGCGTTGAAGCCCCAAACAACGCCCCATTCTCCACAGTCTTACAAAGTTTTACGTAGTTTTAACATTTTACCATATAAATTGAAGAAAAAAAGGTAGTTAATCATAAAGGGTTTAAACGGCTTTGGTGAAAATGAGCTTGTGTAAATCACTTTAAAATGAGTCGACTCACAGTTTAAGCTCATTAACGCTTATTCTAATTGCAATATAATACATCGAAAACATCTAGATTCATTTCAAATACATTTTAATCTACTTTACCCTTTAACATATTTCAACCAGCCAGTTAAAGATAACGTCTAATCATAAAATAGGAACTAACCCATGTGTGGAATTTAAACTCTTGATTTCATGATCATCAATCATTAGGCTAGACGGTATGGGGAGCGTCCCCCACCCGTCCAGCCCCGGCGACGGTCCGCACACCATCCCGCCCCCCTCGTTGGCGTCGTGATCGTCTAGATGGAGACGTTGGGGACGAAGCAGAACAAGACAAAACCATTTCCATTTCCAGTGTTTCCTTTGCAAAAACTAAAAAAAAATGATTTAATTGCCATAATTAGTGGGGTAAGATCATCCTCCCATTTTCAGTGTTTTGTCATGGCGGATCATCCTCTATAGGACTATGATGTGGCGGATCATCCTCCAAGGGAGGATGGTATCCTCCAAGGGAGGATGGTCACCATACCGCATAGCCTTATAAACGTGACTATTAAAACAAGTTAACATTAAGACCAGATTACCTTGTGAACTTAATAAAACAAAAAACATTTAACATGAATTGATAACGGTAGCTAGGAATGAATATTTGTAAATTGGAAGCACATAAAGGAAAAGTTTAGGGTAGTATTGCTTTTATCACGACCCATGTCTTCACCAGATGATTTATGGTTGGTATTGCTTTTATATAGTATTTTAAACGCCAACTAGGACTAGCTTACTTGGTAATGGCTTTCGTCTCTTTTCTATTAGTGGGAGGTCATGGGTTCAAATCGAGACAAGGGTATAAATAAAAAAATTTTGTGCGCATTGGGGTTTCTTGGGTGTCGCCGTTCAAAGAAAAAAAAAACGGATTTTAAACTGTAAAACCATTATTTTTTATTTTACTGAACGACAAGTTTTTCTCCCCCCTCTTAGCTACCTACACGTGCCATCTTATAAATGGACACCTATTAAATGTATTTAAATAATTGGCATTTTTTTTTTTACATTTGCTTAACTTCATGGCTAATTTCTTGCTTACCATATTATATATTTAGCTTATACAATGTTTTGCTACGTACAAAATTGCAAACGTATAGAATAATTTATTTCGGTGGGCATCTTTTTGCTCTCATGTTTTGGCTATCATGCCCCTTTGGAATGTTGTGCTTCTTATTTGTATTCTTTTATTAGTCATTAATAACTTTTTTATGTTTTCCTTTTTATGCTCTCACACACACTATACTTTTTGAGAAATATATATTCTTTAAAAAAATCATATTAGTTGAGGTGTCATCTATGATCCACTCAGTAGGAATCATAGATATTTTGCTCTAACGCGTGTCTAAGAAATTCTTGAACCTACAATACTTGATTCAGACACCTTTGATCTTTTGAAAATTCTTGGAAGCTGATTAACTACATGGCTGATTTCTTGATTACTATATCATTATAGTTAAATGAAGAGCTTATACATTTTAGAAAGTTTTACTACGTACAAAATGCAAATGTATAGAAAAATTTATTTCGGTGGGCAACCTTTTTCTTTCATGTTTTGGCTATCATGCCCCTTTGGAATGTGGTGCTTCTTGTTTGTATGTTTTCCCTTTTATGCTCACACACACACTCTTTTTATACTTTTTGACAAATATATATTTTTTAAGTATTGAAAACGGTTAAGCATTATACACTCTTAATGGTTCAGATCTCTTACTGGTTCAGCACTTAATAGTTCAGACCTCTTACTGATAGAACTAACCTTGAAGAAGGCCACTGGTCCACCATCTTCCGCTATATGATTATCTCTAACACCATCAATCGAAACAGAAGCAAACAGAAAAACATTAAGAGATTAACATATATAACGAGAACAACAATCAAGATTTAAGAACATCAGACACCATTGAGTTTTGAGAGACGATTTACAATTTCAAATAATGATTTCGTGAATTTTCTACTGTGTAAAAACCTTAAAAGATGAACATATGTCACTGATATATCACAATTAACCATAGATTAAAAACGAATCATGAAAGAATGTTAGGTTTAGAACAGTCTACATCGTGAAAAAAACCTTACCTGTAAATATATAAGATGCAATGGATGCAATTTTGAATCGGAGTAAACAGATGAGATGCAATATCAAAGTTTTCATCTTTTGCAATTTAACCCCTTTAATTTTTTTTACTTTCAACCCAAAGTTTTTCATCTTTTGCAATTTAATCTCAACACTTTTTTTACTTTCAACTTTAGTCTCTTATATACTTGTCATCTTTCATAAGTTCTCCGTTTAATGTGTCGTTCTAAATTTCCGAGTTAACACGCCGCAACGTGCGTGTGGGGTTCAACATTTTTTCATCTATTTTTTTCCTGTTTGACATGTCCGTTGCAGCGCGTCTATTTTTTCCATTTGATAGGTCTGTCACAACATGCAAGTCGGAGATTGACTTAGTTATTTTTTTTTCTCGGTTTTACACATAGGCTCGTGGTCATGTGAGAAACATTTTTCTTCCATCTAACATTTTATCTCTCGTATTAAATAATAATGATAATTTAAAAAAATACTACATAAGAATAAATATTTAGATAAGGATAAACGTATGTTTTCATTATGGGCATATTAACTAAATAAATAACAAATTTATATTAAATCTTATCATACTTTAATAAAATATTATCCTCAAATCTAAATTGTTAATTTAATATATTTTTAAAACAAATACCTCTTTTTCATACTTATCAAAATATAAATAATAAAACAATATTAAATGTTATCCTAATTTATTAAAAATATAACTTTTTTTTATTATTTAGTATACAAAATAATATTTATTCAACTCGCGTAAATGACGAGGCTGTCGTGGGCCACTCAAAAATAATAACCTAACTTTACCTATAGACAGGGTAAGTCGGGTGTCGAATCCACGAGGAGCATGTGGTTAGTGTTACAAGTTTTGTTTGTAAATTTTACTAAACTAACTGATGATTATAAAACTGATATGAAATTAAAAACACATGAAACAAGTTGCATTTAAGAAAAGATTGAGTTGTAGCAAACAATGATGAGGAAAGGTGATCACTCCGGGATTCAGATTCTGTAATTACTAATAACCTAGTTCTGATTTTATTGGATGCTATTGATTGAATAGTAAATCTGTCACATCTACCAATTACCTATACAGTTCAAAATCTTAATATTAATTGATCAGATAAATATTAAAACAAACATTCATAGGAATCATTCAATCAACAAAAGCATAATTGTGAGATTAAATATATTATTAATGTAATATTTAATCTTGTAGCCTATATAATCATTTATATTATATTAGATCAAAATATATTAATAACCTATTAATAATTAGTTGGTAATTGTTGATGGACCATATTACCCTTATTAACTAATTAGGTTTCCTCTTGGGTGTATAAATAAGGGGCTTATTAGAGAGTTAAAGGGTTACACACATTACACAATCACAAACCCTCATAACATCAAATTCGTCTCTCTCCCCACAACCGAAATCAACCCTACTTTCGGTTTCATCACCATCATTAACTTACACCCTAAGGAGGAACCAGATCATCCTGACAATCATGTCGAACTCTATGGCTGCATCTCTGACTGGATTCTCTACCGGCCTGTCTGCTGTAACAGGTATGTTATTCATGTTTTCCATTACATTTAAACAGAACTGATCCAACATGTGGTATCAGAGCATATGTTAATAAATCAGTTCTGGTTTTGTATCCATTATTCTGGGATCAAAAATCTGGAAAACGGAAGTTTTTTAAGTCATTAAAATCAAAAACTGTTTCGAGTCCTAATGAGCCGAAATCCCTGTTTTCGGAAAATAAGTTTGATAATTTTTGACTCGAAACCATAAACGGGATAATAATATCCGAATCTGTTAACTGGAATCATAAAATTTAGATTTCGGAACCCAGAATTATGTTTTTATTTTTTAGGGTTCATCATAATGTTCTAAGAAAATTCGAAAATTCCATAAATTTTGGAATATAATTTGGATCAGTGGGTGTTTTTCATGATTTTGATCTTAATTTTATCTATTAAATTTTCGAAAACTATTAATGGATTTTCAGTTATTATTTTCGAAATCATTTGATAAGTTTAGATCAAAAATAAAATAGGAAACACTATCCCACAATCCCTTAAATTTCGGGTTTTAGTTATTATCACAATTAACAGCCATTCACTGTGGGTTTCGAAATCATCAATGTATTGATCGCACAAGATCAGATCAGTTATAATCTGATAGCACAAGCCAGTCGCACAAGATCAGATTACATATGATATGATCTGATCGTACAAGACAATCGCACAAGGGAAATCGCACAAGATGTGTGGATCGCACAAGACTTGTGGATCGCACAAGGCATTACTGATCACACAAGTTATTGGGCCTTACTGATCGCACAAATTATTTGGGCCTCACTGATCGCACAAGTCCTTACTGATCGCACAAGTCTTGGGCCTCACTAATCGCACAACACTTGGGCTTTACTGATCGCACAACACTTGGGCCTCACTGATCGCACAAGTCTATTGTCGATCCGCGCTAACAGGTGGTTTGCTATTAAACACTTGGTTTTGTTAATACTTAATTAATTAATCAGAATCAGATAATTTTACAAAACCAAAATAGCTTTGCTTGAATGAGCTTCTGATGTATTAATTCTGGCCAAAGCTGATTTAATACATCTATTTATTGTTCAAGTATTATAAAAGCTATGTTAAGTATGCATTACAAACGTGAAATGTCTTAATTCTGACCAAAGCTGATTTAATTCATTTATGTTTAGCATGCTTGACAAGTGCATAACTAAAGTGATTGTCTCATTTCTGGCCAAAGCTGATTTGTCACGATTACTTTGCACACATACTTAAATGATTACACTTCTGGCCAAAGCTGATTTGTCTTCGTTTAAGTAGAATTTTTACTAAGTCTATTATTTTGATGTTAGTAATAGACATTATCACAGCTTCATAATTAAAATGGTCATTATTTATGCCTGCCTTAGTATAACAAGCCCATTAGATCACATTAGGACTTCTTCTTTTGTATCATAACTTGCTCATCTTATTTCCACTATCAGCACCAAATTGCGGGATTCCACCTTTGACTGGTGATAACTTTGCTGCATGGAAGGATGCTCTCATGCTTACGCTTGGGCTGCTGGACTTTGATTATGCTCTAAGAGAGAATAAGCCAGCGGACCTTACCGTCACCAGTACTACTGCTGAGCAGATAGTCCATGATAAATGGACTAGGTGTAACCGCATGTCTCTCATGTTCATGAAGCAGTCCATCCATAACTCAATCAGAGGGGCCATTCCTGATTCTGAAGATGCTAAAACCTATTTGGCTTCTGTGGAGAATCAATTCAAGGGAACATCAAAGGCACACGCTAGCACTCTTATCCTCAAGCTGGTGACAACTAAATATGATGGGAGGAGCGGCATTCGCGAACACATCATGATGATGCATGACATGGCCAATAAGCTGAAGGGCCTTGAGATGGAAATCAGTGATGGTTTTCTTGTTCACTTCATCATCACTTCGCTTCCTTCGTCCTATGTCACACCCCAAATTTCCACGTGTCACCGGTGGGCCCGGTGGGGGTAACGTGACGTAGTTGATAACATCATAGTCAAACAACACAATATTTAAATGCACAGCGGAAGCAGAAATAGATTCATTTCAACTTTACATAAACGTAATATTTAATATCACAAGTAGTTGAAACGGATCCACAGGCGGATCAAATAAAATAAGATAAATGTTCAGCAGACTTTAGACGCCTAGAACTTGCAAGATTCCTTACTAACGCCCTGAGCAGCTTCCAGCCTATTACGTACTTGTACCTGTCACTTAGACTTTGGAAAATACGTCAGTTTTCACTGGTAAATACACTCAACTGACTCATTTGAAAAGAGTTTATGAAAATTGGTTTAGGCGCACAAGGCACAAAACTATTTTGACACTTGATTAAGATGCACAAGGCAATATTAATCCTTTATACTTGGGACAAACTATATCTCATGTTATCAGTTTTACATAACTTGCTCTACATACGGGGCCCGGTCCTATGCCGGTTCAAGATTAACCGACACACCACTATTCCCTTATTGGGAATCCCATATTGGGTATAATCAAGTAATAAGCATAAAGCATCTGTCAGGTGTATGCCTACACCCCGTGCTTAGGTCGTGGCCATTGCAATTTAATGAGTCAAGGATATCCAGGACACGGTCGCATTAACCCCCAATGTTTCAGTCAAGCAATACGAATTAAAACAGGTTATTTGAATTTCCCGACACATTGGTCTTCGAATCCCATACCTGACCATGCGGTATTTATATTACCGTATCCCAAGCCCGTAATAGGGAAAATAAGTTAAGAGTATTTACCTGAGCTAGCTCCTGTCTTAAATAGCAAGAATTATAATAACTCAGCCGTATTCACTTAAGTAAGCGTAGGTACAATTTACCGGAAGGCTCTAGTCTGGAACGATGGTATAAATAACCAATTAGAATACTAACGGGTCTTTAATTTAAGCCTAAGCTTAGACCGGTTAGTTTTAAGGAAATATACGGTTCAAGCGCATGATTAAGCGAAGACCGGATAGAACGTGATTTAGACCCGACAAGTTTGAATACTTGTATAATATGGGTATACTAAATACACTCTGGATTTTGAGACAAAAATGATATTGTTTGACCCGTTTCGGTCAATTTACGCAAACTAGTTACGTAAACCGAACCGAACGCGAAAAGGGCGATACGGGTAGACCAATGATTCAAATGCAAGTTCCCTGATATAATATGCTTTAATTATGATATAACATCAGTAAGTTATGTTCTATATTGCCCGGAATAATTTTAAACTCAATTTATGCCTTAGAAGGGCATTTTGGTCATTTAAAAGATAATAAAAGAGTAAAATTAGAAATCTGAGTTTAGGGTCTGGTTCATACAGTAAATATACTTAATATAACATATTATATCCGTAGGGTATGACCCATATACCAAATTTATCATTTAAAACCAAACTATGCACCGTAGGGGTATTTTAGTAATTTCACAAGGGCTAAAAATGCCAAAAACTGGAAATCTGAGATCATATACTTATACTTACTGTTATTATATGAAAATAGGCTAATTACATCAGTAGGTATAAGTCTTACATGTTTAAAACAAGTATAACGCTTACTATGCGCTTAAAACGCTAAATATGCGATCTAAGGGCGTTTTCGGGTTTTCAAATTACATCTGAGATTTTTATATTTCCAGAATACTTAAAATAATTTATTCATCATATAAAATCAGTAGAAAAAGGTTTCGGGTCAAAAGGATGTGTAAAACTCATTTTATGGCTAAAACGGTCAAAACCGACATAAGCCGAATTGACTAGGCGATCTAGGATCCGTTCAGCCAAAAATTAATTAAAAATCATCAAAATTCCCAGAATATTATATTACTTCTGTTGGTAAAGAGTTTCGTATCAAAACGTGGCCAGAAACGGGTTCTACGCGAAAAGGACCGTTTATGTAAATTTATAATATAGTTTTACGCTAATGGCCATAACTCACAATCTGGACCACCAACTGATCCGAAATTTTCGGTGCAAGTTTATATATTAGAAATAAAGATTTCTACTCTTTCACTTTTCCAAAAATCACGTTTTATATCAAAAAGGGCAAAATAGTCAACTTTATGCATAAATCGGAAACATGCATTCGAATCGGCTAAGCATAGACTTATGACATAAAATTTTCCAGAAAGTTTAACTAAAATGCCAATGGTCAAAAATGCTCTAAAATACAGATCTCACACATGCATGTACGGATCCGAACCGATAGTTTACGAAAAAGTCGTTTATTAAGACTTTCGGTTCCAATCCGGGTTTACACTAAAGATCGTCGAGTTGATCGTGGTAAAATACATTCTTATATTCATAATAAAGCTTTCTATGAAGATCAAACAGATTGCATGTCATCTATATCATTATTCATGTCATTTTTCACAAAAATCGCTTCTGTTGACTTTTTAGAAATAGGTTTGACTCGACATTTAGCATGCATGTAGTGGGAATCAGAGAGTACCCTTTTGAGGGTTTGTTTCCCATAATATTACCAACATGTATCAGGTCTCAATTCGAGAAATGACTGATTGAAACTTGTTTAATCAGAAAGTCAAAGCATAAGAACAATAGTTTGACTTTTAGAAATTAATCGATGCAAGAACGAATTAGAGACTGAATTAGGAGCTTACAAAGGTCCTATTGATGCTTAGTTAATACTAGGATGTTGCCTTGTCGTTCAGATTTGCTCCAGAAAGTTGCCTTGAATGTTCTTGAGAGTTGAGAGCTCTTGATCACAAAGGAAATGCCCAAGAAATGAGCTCTTTGATCAATATATGGAGGAATTTAGAGGTTACTGTAGTAGTAGGCATGCATGCAATTTAATTGGAGCAAATGGAGGTGTTGCAAGCTGGTTAGCACTCAGATTCGGACCCAAATTACCCAAATTCGCGACTTCTGCACCTGGCAGTCCCACGCGGCCCGCCTGGGCATGTCCAGGCGGGTCGCCTGACCCTCTGATCAGCCAAATAACTTTCATTTTTGGCAGATTTGGTCCCTGGTCTTGTATGCGTTGTTTCGGCTACTTAATTTGACTCGTAAACCCTCAAACTTGGTTTTTAAGAACCTTGGGACATTTACCAACATGTTAATGTCCTCGGATAACTTTGCGCTCAACCGAAAAGCCATGAAATTTGACGTTGTCGCTTTTAGCCCCTCAAGTACGGTTTTGGCCATAACTTTCTCATACGTTGACGAAACTTCATGAAATTTTTACCACATATTCTAGTGAGTATATTTTAGCTTTACAAAGCTTCGGGTCTGCCAAAAGTTCACTCAGAGGTATAAATTCAACATGTTGACACTTTTGGCCCCTATAGTTTGCAATACTTCACTTTTGTGCAATTTCCGCGTCGTATGATCCATGAACCATCCGTTTTAGGTTATTAACATTATGTAGGGTTATCATAGAGTCTATTTATCCATTATTGACACTTTGGACCCTTACGTTCCAAAGTTTTCACTGTTTGTCACTTTTAGTCCCTCTAAAGTATGTTTTCACATACCGGAACCTTATGACACGTGTCAAGACATTACTGGACGAAATTTTTCGAGGTGTTACATCCTCACCCCCTTAAAAGAAATCTCGACCCCGAGATTTACTGAAACAAATGGGGATATTTCTCTTTCATCGTGGATTCCACTTCCCACGTGTATTCGGGACCTCTACGGGCATCCCATTTGACCTTAACAATAGGCACGTGCTTCCTTCGAAGCTTCTTTACCTGTCGATCCTCAATCGACAAAGGTTTTTCCACAAATTTCAGACTTTCGTCTATGTGCATATCTGTATGCGGTATAATCAGTGATTCGTCAGCGAAACACTTCTTCAGATTACAGATGCGGAACACATTAGGTATAGCGCTAAGTTCTTCAGGCAAGTTTAACTTATAAGCAACTGACCCGATACGTTTGACAATCCTGAAGGGTCCTATGTACCTCGGGCTTAGCTTGCCTTTCTTACCAAATCGCATCACCCCCTCCCAGGGCGATACCTTAAGTAACACTTTATCACCTACATAGCAGTGAAAATCTTTGCGCTTTGGATCCGCTTAACTTTTCTGCCTATCCCTGGCAGCTTTCAAACGATCGCGAATCTGAACGATCTTGTCCGTCGTCTCGAAAACGATCTCTGGTCCTGATAGTTGGACATCTCCAACTTCTGCCCAACAGATGGGCGATCTACACTTTCTACCGTATAAGCCTCAAAAGGCGCGACCCTAATACTAGTATGGTAGATATTTTTATAGGAGAACTCTATCAAGGGTAGGTGGTTATCCAAACTGCCACCTAAATTAATCACACATGCTCGAAGCATGTCTTCCAATGTTTGGATGGTACGCTCACTCTGTCTGTCCGTCTGCCAACCGTTATGTGATAGTGCTCCTTGACTTATTGGCGGAACATATCCTTAAATCCTTAGGGTGTAATACATTGCGAGCTCCACCAAGCTCCTTAAATAGGTTTTAGCTCATAAGTTATTTGATCTAGATATATTCGATTACTTCGAATGATTTCATATATTCAGAGCTTACTAGCCTGACAATTAACAGATTGGCACACCTTCCCAGGGTGATATCTTTTGTTGAACCTTATTTCTTAACAGGAACTTAGGAGGTTTGCTATTTCCATGAATTCTTGATTCTCTGCCGAATACTGGCAACTTATAGATGGTTATGGATTTGATCGATCTTATTCATTGTTTCCAAGGCAACTTTTAGATCCTGATAATTGGACTTACCAATTTTCTGTCTAGCAATAGATGTTTAACATCTATCTATACAAGGTCTCCCAAAGGAGTAGCCCTGATACTTATATAACAACTATTATAGACAAGCTAATCTTAGGGTGAGATGGTTATTCCAATCATTGCTTAAAACTAACCTTAAGGGTAGCTAATCCTTTAAGTCAGTCGAATAAATCGACGATCCTGGCAGCAATTTGGGGATTCCTAGCTATTGCCTAAATAGGGTTGCGGTAATCAATGCATAAGCAAGATGAACCGTCTTTCTTATTTAAAAATCGGAGTTCTTAGAACCTTGAATTTTGGTTTTACGAAACCTTATCCAAAACTTATTTATTTGGCTCTTAGTTCTTCCTATTTCGTTGGTAATAACAGATATAAGATTCTTACAATACTGCAGCCCTAAGCGGGATGTTTGTCCTAACATCCTCTTGCCTCTCAGAAGGTAACCATGGTAATTCTTATAAGGAAGCTAATTATGATACATAGAGATGTCAGAGATTTGCGCATTCTCAGGCTTTAGCTTATTTATCGCTTTCGGTGTCTGATAAATGACATATTCCCTTTACCATTGCAAAGATGCCCTAATCAAAGATACTTATAAGGACATTTTTTTTTATTGGATATCTCCTTTGAATACTACTAGTCGACTTTAGTACAATATGACAATTGGGATATCTTCGGGGATCCCATGCATTAAACCTCCATACTGATCAGGCATGGAAGCAATCTATGGGACACACTAGGATACGCAAATCCTCATATGGTACTCTTATCAAACATAGTTTGGCATTCGCAGACGATAGAAAACAATGAGAAAAATTAATAAAATAAAATAAATAATATATATTGTCGTACTCTTTCTGGGGAAGAGTACTCCAGATTTTTATGAAAGGATTTTCTTCGAGGATGGGAGAGAGGTCATTAAAGATTCCATTGGTAACTTATACCTCATATTTAATATATGGAGTCCTTATGAATGTAATCCAGAGTTTGCTAAACTTATGGTTTGCTAAAGATTTATTGTCCCTTGCATCAATGCAAAAATACTTGGCAGTCATTATCAATGCTAAATGGTATAGGACGTACCTATTGCTATTATCGATGTGCACTGTCTCAGGTATTCAACCGGTAGTCTAGGCGGTTCCTTTCTTATCCTTTCCAGACCTAGCTGCTCCTTTCTTGGCAGCCTTGGGGCAATTAGTACTGATGTGCCCCTTTTCACCACAGCTGAAACAGTTTGCATCCTTCATGTCCCTACATTCGTGGGACTGGTGGCCAGTTCTTTTACAGATGCCACATTGCTTTATCTTTTGGCTTAATCGACACTGCCCCCAATGTCTTCTTTTACAGGTTTTGCATGTAGGCTTTTTGTTGGAATCCTGTTGGTTATTGTTGAGCTTGGATTTGCTCTTCTTAGGATTCTGAGAGTTATCCTCCTCCCTTTGTCTTTTGTCATTAGTTTCATTCATGAACGACTTTTGTCTCACTACATCTAGAGTGAGAGACAAGGATAGATCTACAGCTGATCTGTAGTTGGTTGGCCTTGAAGCCTTAACATCCCCTTTTATTTCTGGTGCCAAACCACCGATGAAACGCGCAATGCGTTTTGGTTCCGGGGTGATTAAATAGGGTACTAGTCTAGATAGGGAGTTGAAGTCGGTAACATATTGCTGGCAATTTAGGTTTTTCATTGTGAGGTTCAGAAAATCTGTCTCCACCTTTTCCACTTCGTGCTGTGGACAGTAGTTCTCTTTGATAAGGTCCGCAAACTTGGACCATCCCATAAGGTATAGGGGAATTTTCCCCGTGGACTGCATCATAGCCTTCCACCATACAAGAGCCTCTCCTTTAAAAGATTGTGAAACAAATTTTACTACGTCCTTATCAGCACAATCGCTGATGTCCACAACCGTTTCCATTTCCTCCAGCCATTCCATAGCATCAATTGCTCCTTTTTCGCCATTGAAATCTCTGGGTTTGCATGAGACGAAATATTTGTATGTGCACCCGCCCTCAGTTGAACGGGGCTTATCATAGAGTACTAACTCCTGAGGTTCGCTCTTTTCATCTAAAGAGTGAACAGAGCTCTCCTTACGAGCTGATGTATTCGTTTCCGTATGGATCTTTGAGTGAGTGACACTCGGTTCCTTTTTGTTCTCAAGGACCTTATCCACAACTTCACTAATTGCTGCGCTAATCAAGGCCTGAAGAGTAGCGCCATTAACACTTATATTTATATTTGCATCCTTGTTTTTAGCCACCGTATTGCTGTGTGCTTCGTCGGAAACCTCCATTCTAGAGCTTTGGTACTAGCACCAAAAATAACGTATGCTTAGATGCAAGTTATTATGAGATCATCGTAATGGATGATTTATAAAGTCATGGTATTACTAGACCATAATGGCTGTTTGGTTTATAACTTCCTTATAGTATGCTACTAGAAAGTATGTCAATTATATTTAGCCTAGGTCAAAAAGGACCATCAATTGTGTTTATGGTTTGGACCGAGTCCATTACCTCTTGACTGGGGGTCACAATGTCACAACTGTCCTTGTCATAACGACAATCTTTAGATAGTTGGAAGGCTTGCCATGAAGGACGTTAATAATCATAGGCCCGGAGGCCTTGTCACAAAGGACATATAAAATATGGCACTTAAGGAATTAATATATAAGCTGCAATCTTATTAGATTAGGGGTTTTAAGATTTGAATCTAGTTCTTCACCATTGGACAGGGAGTCATAGGCTACCCTTGTCATCGTCTTGAAAGGCGATTTATTTTTATTTTGGCACATAGGCAAATCCTAGGACATCACTAATGGATGCTTACATATATACATATATGTATATATAGTTATCATCATTGAGTATATTAGTCATGATCTTACCGATCTCATAGACTTTAAGGCTTGGGCATTGCCCATCACCTTCGACGATGTACTACAGTGGTCATATCCGACAATGTCTCTAATGGACAATATAACATGTAACCCGTGGGTGATATAGATCTTATCGGTGATTCAGAATAACACCACGAAGGGTAGTACAATAAACACACTTATATATAGGAAGTACCAGCAGCGTATCCACCATGTGTTTATTATATTACTCTAGTTTCGTTATCTAATTCACCGTCAAGATGCATACAATCATAACCCTTGAGTCGGAAAGTACTTCTTGAAGTCTCCTTATGAAGATAGGGAGGCCCAAGATTGTACTTCAAATGTTCTATAAATAATAGGATCGTCGTATCAGATGATCTTAGTCATGATCGCACTGATCATATAGACTGTTAGTGTTGAGTATAACTCACTACTTTGAACAGGGGTCATAAAGTCCACCACTAGCTTTGTCCTATTTCAAATAGAACAAAGTATAGCCCATAGGCTTTTTATCACTAGGGATGTTAAATATCATGATCATCCTATTAGATGATATTAGTCATGATCGCATTGATCTTATAGACTATTATGTTTGGACCTAGTCCAATGTTTTTAGACAGGGAGTCGTAGACCACAACCGTCGTGTTATCTTATTGGACAACAGGTTTAGCCCGCAGGCACTTCATCACTAACGGATGTTTATAATATGATCATCTGATAGGATGACTTAAGCCATGATTTCTAATTACTAGGCCAGACAAGAGAATTGGAGGAGTCCAATATAAGGATGACCGTTGTGATTTTTCGAATCACATTTGTCAAGAGTGTTAACACGTTCTTAGGTGTTAACAAGGATCTGAATCCCTTGAGTAGGTTTCACCATCTTGGCCGTGTAGGCTAGGTCTTACCCTTGAGATTCTTTTTAAACTGCATACTGGCAGAGAAGGAAAGATATTTATTTTATTCAGGATTATAATTATCCCAAATTTATTGAAATATAACGTTGGCATAAAAGCCTAGTCACGTAGACAAGTTTAATTTATAACCCATGATTTCTGAGGGTCGAGGCATTACAATTTATCCTAGTTATAAAACATTACGGATATTGAGGTGGCACAAAGGCCTAGTCACAAGGACATTTATAAATTATAAGCTAGGATTTCAGAGAATCGAAGCCTTGAGGTTTGAACCTAGTTCATTACCTTTTTCTTGACAGGGAGTCATAGACCACCACTGCCTTTTGTCTTATATGACAATTAGTATGGCCCGTAGGCGCTACATCACTATTGGATGTTTAATAAGTTTGGCCCGTAGGCACTACATCACTAATGGATGGCTATTTTACTTGCAGGGAATTTTAAATAAATCCCAATTTTCAAATTTATTACCCGTAGGCATCAAGTCATTATCAGACTTGTATACAGATATAATCTGTAGATAATTTATAAAAAGAGTGGCTTGTGTGATTTTACAGGTCACGCTTAGCCAGGAGTGTTAACATGTTTACAGATGTTAACAGAGATTTGAATCTTTTCAACCAGGTTTTACCATATTGGCCAGGCCTTTTATTAAGACATTCAAGCTAGGTTTTACCTTACTAAGATTCTTGTTAAATGGCAAATCAAATAAAAATTGATACTTTCCATTTATTTAATATTTCTTATTTAGAATGAAAGTCCAAACGTAATCATTCCATTATATAATAGTAAAAGTATAAAGTTGCCCTAAGCGGGACTTGAAAGGAATAATGTTGTCCTCGTAGGGACTGAAAGATAATTATGTCCTTATAAGGACTAATAAGGAACGATCTTCAGTAAAAGGAGCTTCTTCTTCATTTTATTTCTGAATGCTTTCTCCTTGGATGTTCATTTCACTTTAGCCGTGGTACGAAGCTCAGCATCTCGGGACTCCGGGTGTGGAGAACTCCTATTACGGCTCCTTCGCTTGGCGACGTATCCAATATATAAAATAATTGGAAGCAGTAAATTCCAGATTAGAATCGGGAGTATTCCTATGTTAAGTCTAGACTCAAGTATGTGCAATTGTGTCACTGAGATTAAACACATTGGGATAGTGTTTAATTCACTCAGTGTTGGCTCTGATACCAACCTGTCACACCCCAAATTTCCACGTGTCACCGGTGGGCCCGGTGGGGGTAACGTGACGTAGTTGATAACATCATAGTCAAACAACACAATATTTAAATGCACAGCGGAAGCAGAAATAGATTCATTTCAACTTTACATAAACGTAATATTTAATATCACAAGTAGTTGAAACGTAATATTTAATAACACAATATTTAAATGCACAGGCGGATCAAATAAAATAAGATAAATGTTCAGCAGACTTTAGACGCCTAGAACTTGCAAGATTCCTTACTAACGCCCTGAGCAGCTTCCAGCCTATTACGTACTTGTACCTGTCACTTAGACTTTGGAAAATACGTCAGTTTTCACTGGTAAATACACTCAACTGACTCATTTGAAAAGAGTTTATGAAAATTGGTTTAGGCGCACAAGGCACAAAACTATTTTGACACTTGATTAAGATGCACAAGGCAATATTAATCCTTTATACTTGGGACAAACTATATCTCATGTTATCAGTTTTACATAACTTGCTCTACATACGGGGCCCGGTCCTATGCCGGTTCAAGATTAACCGACACACCACTATTCCCTTATTGGGAATCCCATATTGGGTATAATCAAGTAATAAGCATAAAGCATCTGTCAGGTGTATGCCTACACCCCGTGCTTAGGTCGTGGCCATTGCAATTTAATGAGTCAAGGATATCCAGGACACGGTCGCATTAACCCCCAATGTTTCAGTCAAGCAATACGAATTAAAACAGGTTATTTGAATTTCCCGACACATTGGTCTTCGAATCCCATACCTGACCATGCGGTATTTATATTACCGTATCCCAAGCCCGTAATAGGGAAAATAAGTTAAGAGTATTTACCTGAGCTAGCTCCTGTCTTAAATAGCAAGAATTATAATAACTCAGCCGTATTCACTTAAGTAAGCGTAGGTACAATTTACCGGAAGGCTCTAGTCTGGAACGATGGTATAAATAACCAATTAGAATACTAACGGGTCTTTAATTTAAGCCTAAGCTTAGACCGGTTAGTTTTAAGGAAATATACGGTTCAAGCGCATGATTAAGCGAAGACCGGATAGAACGTGATTTAGACCCGACAAGTTTGAATACTTGTATAATATGGGTATACTAAATACACTCTGGATTTTGAGACAAAAATGATATTGTTTGACCCGTTTCGGTCAATTTACGCAAACTAGTTACGTAAACCGAACCGAACGCGAAAAGGGCGATACGGGTAGACCAATGATTCAAATGCAAGTTCCCTGATATAATATGCTTTAATTATGATATAACATCAGTAAGTTATGTTCTATATTGCCCGGAATAATTTTAAACTCAATTTATGCCTTAGAAGGGCATTTTGGTCATTTAAAAGATAATAAAAGAGTAAAATTAGAAATCTGAGTTTAGGGTCTGGTTCATACAGTAAATATACTTAATATAACATATTATATCCGTAGGGTATGACCCATATACCAAATTTATCATTTAAAACCAAACTATGCACCGTAGGGGTATTTTAGTAATTTCACAAGGGCTAAAAATGCCAAAAACTGGAAATCTGAGATCATATACTTATACTTACTGTTATTATATGAAAATAGGCTAATTACATCAGTAGGTATAAGTCTTACATGTTTAAAACAAGTATAACGCTTACTATGCGCTTAAAACGCTAAATATGCGATCTAAGGGCGTTTTCGGGTTTTCAAATTACATCTGAGATTTTTATATTTCCAGAATACTTAAAATAATTTATTCATCATATAAAATCAGTAGAAAAAGGTTTCGGGTCAAAAGGATGTGTAAAACTCATTTTATGGCTAAAACGGTCAAAACCGACATAAGCCGAATTGACTAGGCGATCTAGGATCCGTTCAGCCAAAAATTAATTAAAAATCATCAAAATTCCCAGAATATTATATTACTTCTGTTGGTAAAGAGTTTCGTATCAAAACGTGGCCAGAAACGGGTTCTACGCGAAAAGGACCGTTTATGTAAATTTATAATATAGTTTTACGCTAATGGCCATAACTCACAATCTGGACCACCAACTGATCCGAAATTTTCGGTGCAAGTTTATATATTAGAAATAAAGATTTCTACTCTTTCACTTTTCCAAAAATCACGTTTTATATCAAAAAGGGCAAAATAGTCAACTTTATGCATAAATCGGAAACATGCATTCGAATCGGCTAAGCATAGACTTATGACATAAAATTTTCCAGAAAGTTTAACTAAAATGCCAATGGTCAAAAATGCTCTAAAATACAGATCTCACACATGCATGTACGGATCCGAACCGATAGTTTACGAAAAAGTCGTTTATTAAGACTTTCGGTTCCAATCCGGGTTTACACTAAAGATCGTCGAGTTGATCGTGGTAAAATACATTCTTATATTCATAATAAAGCTTTCTATGAAGATCAAACAGATTGCATGTCATCTATATCATTATTCATGTCATTTTTCACAAAAATCGCTTCTGTTGACTTTTTAGAAATAGGTTTGACTCGACATTTAGCATGCATGTAGTGGGAATCAGAGAGTACCCTTTTGAGGGTTTGTTTCCCATAATATTACCAACATGTATCAGGTCTCAATTCGAGAAATGACTGATTGAAACTTGTTTAATCAGAAAGTCAAAGCATAAGAACAATAGTTTGACTTTTAGAAATTAATCGATGCAAGAACGAATTAGAGACTGAATTAGGAGCTTACAAAGGTCCTATTGATGCTTAGTTAATACTAGGATGTTGCCTTGTCGTTCAGATTTGCTCCAGAAAGTTGCCTTGAATGTTCTTGAGAGTTGAGAGCTCTTGATCACAAAGGAAATGCCCAAGAAATGAGCTCTTTGATCAATATATGGAGGAATTTAGAGGTTACTGTAGTAGTAGGCATGCATGCAATTTAATTGGAGCAAATGGAGGTGTTGCAAGCTGGTTAGCACTCAGATTCGGACCCAAATTACCCAAATTCGCGACTTCTGCACCTGGCAGTCCCACGCGGCCCGCCTGGGCATGTCCAGGCGGGTCGCCTGACCCTCTGATCAGCCAAATAACTTTCATTTTTGGCAGATTTGGTCCCTGGTCTTGTATGCGTTGTTTCGGCTACTTAATTTGACTCGTAAACCCTCAAACTTGGTTTTTAAGAACCTTGGGACATTTACCAACATGTTAATGTCCTCGGATAACTTTGCGCTCAACCGAAAAGCCATGAAATTTGACGTTGTCGCTTTTAGCCCCTCAAGTACGGTTTTGGCCATAACTTTCTCATACGTTGACGAAACTTCATGAAATTTTTACCACATATTCTAGTGAGTATATTTTAGCTTTACAAAGCTTCGGGTCTGCCAAAAGTTCACTCAGAGGTATAAATTCAACATGTTGACACTTTTGGCCCCTATAGTTTGCAATACTTCACTTTTGTGCAATTTCCGCGTCGTATGATCCATGAACCATCCGTTTTAGGTTATTAACATTATGTAGGGTTATCATAGAGTCTATTTATCCATTATTGACACTTTGGACCCTTACGTTCCAAAGTTTTCACTGTTTGTCACTTTTAGTCCCTCTAAAGTATGTTTTCACATACCGGAACCTTATGACACGTGTCAAGACATTACTGGACGAAATTTTTCGAGGTGTTACATCCTATGAAGCATTCAAGATCAATTACAACACTCAGAAGGACAAATGGACGATGAGTGAGCTGATCGCTATGTGCGTGCAGGAGGAAGAGCGTATGAAGATGGATCGCACGACTGATGTTGCTAACTTCACCACCTCCAGCTCAAAGAAGAGGAAGCACAATTATCAAAGAAAGGATGCTTCTAAGGTTCAAAAGCCAAATCAAAATCCTAATACAAGTGCACCTTCCAGCTCTAAGAACTCCTTAGGCAAACCCTATTGCAAGTTCTGTAAAAAGACGGGGCATAAGCAAAAGGAATGCCCTGACTTCAAGGAGTGGCTGGCTAAGAAAGGTAACGATTTTTTCATGATACTTGAGTCCTTTAATTTAAATGTTCCTGCTAATTCTTGGTGGTTTGATTCTGGTTCTATGGTTCATGTTACCAATTCACTCCAGGGATTCCTTACAATCCGGAAGCTGGGAAGAAACCAAAGAACACTTAAAGTTGGGAATGATCGGGAATTAGAAGTGAAGGCCATAGGAACATTACAATTATTTTTGAAAACTGGTTTATGTATTAAACTTTATGATACCTTATATGTTCCTGAGGTAACTCGGAACCTTGTATCAGGACCAAAGTTAGACATGGACGGTTTTGTCGTTTCTCATGGTCATCGCAAACTTTCTATTCTCTATGATTCCGTTGTTTATGGTACTGGCATTCTGGATGGTGGTCTCTATAGATTAGAACTAGATGATAATTTTTCCAAATCTTTATTGTCATATAATATTAATGAATCACTCACAAAGATGGAAAAGAAACAAATTCGAGACTTAGAGACTTCATCTATGTTGTGGCATCAACGTTTAGGCCACATCTCAAGAGAACGATTAACTTGTCTCGTAAAGG
Organism: Helianthus annuus; assembly: GCF_002127325.2. Classification (NCBI taxonomy): domain Eukaryota; kingdom Viridiplantae; phylum Streptophyta; class Magnoliopsida; order Asterales; family Asteraceae; genus Helianthus; species Helianthus annuus. The sequence goes on along the minus strand of NC_035448.2, from coordinate 193,161,806 downwards.
ATGAAGTCTTACCTCCTCTCGATTTCACTGATTTTGGAACATGTGTCAAATGTCTTAAAGGCAAAATGACATCAGCGAATAAGAAAGGTGCCACTAGGAGCTCTAATTTATTAGAACTCATTCACACTGACATCAGTGGTCCCTATCAAATCGCTGGCATCACAGGACATACTTCATTTATCACTTTCATTGATGATTATTCTCGTTACATGTACTTGTATCTTATTAAGGAAAAGTCTGAATCTCTTACAACTTTTAAAGATTATAAAGCTGAAGTTGAAAAGCAATTAGATCGTCAAATTAAAGTTGTGAGATCAGACAGAGGCGGTGAATATTATGGAAGACATACTGATGTGGGTCATGCTCCTGGTCCATTTTATGAGTTTTGTAAGGGCCAGGGGATTGTTAACCAATACACCATGTCCGGTACACCTCAGCAGAATGGTGTCGCTGAACGAAGAAATCGTACCCTTATGAACATGGTGCGCAGTATGTTAGCCAACACTAATTTACCATTATTCCTCTGGACTGAAGCGTTAAAAGCAGCTGTTCATATACTCAATAGAGTTCCTTCTAAGTCTGTCCCTAAAACTCCTTATGAACTTTGGACAGGAAGGAAACCGAGTCTTAAATATATGAAAGTATGGGGCTGCATTGCTGAAGCAAAACTCTATAATCCTTTCCTAAGGAAACTTGACCCTAAAACAGTTACCTGCTTCTTTATCGGGTATCCTGATCATTCAAAGGGTTATCGTTTCTATTGTCCTTCCCATGTCACCCGTATTGTTGAAACCAAGCGTGCTGCGTTCCTGGAGGATTTCAAGGTCAGTGGGAGCAGTACCAACCCTTACGGAGAATTGCAAGAAGTACAAGACGCGGGGGGAGAGACTCGTCGCTTACCATTACTCCGCTTACTCCTCTTGTACCCCATGCAACTGCACCTGAAGCCACTGCAAAAACTCCATCTCCACAACCAGAACCCATCATACCTCATAACGAAGGCACATCAAACGCTCAAAACCAAGACAACGCTGAACCCGAAAATCAGCTCAGGAGGTCATCTAGGCAGAAACGGCCTACTAATTGGGATGATTATGTTACCTACCTGACCGAAATGGATGCTGGAAAGCTCAATGATCCTATCTCTTATAATGAAGCCATTAGCAGTGATCAGTCTTCTGAATGGAACAAAGCAATGATTGATGAGCTTGAATCCATGAAGAAAAATGACGTTTGGGATTTGGTAGAATTACCCAACGGTGTCAAACCTGTAGGTTGTAAATGGGTGTTCAAAACAAAACTGGATCCGAATGGGAACGTTGAACGCTACAAAGCGAGATTGGTTGCAAAGGGCTACACTCAGAAAGAGGGAATTGATTATCAAGAGACGTTTTCACCTGTCTCTCGTAAAGATTCATTAAGGATCGTTATGGCCCTAGTAGCTCATTTTGATTTAGAGCTGCATCAGATGGACGTCAAAACTGCTTTCCTTAACGGAGACTTAGACGAAGATGTTTACATGAAACAACCTGAAGGCTTTAAACCTGAAGGTCAGGAGCATCTAGTCTGTAAGTTAAAGAAATCCATTTACGGGTTAAAACAAGCATCACGTCAATGGTATCTCAAGTTTGATGAAGTCATGAAGAGGCAAGGTTTTATGAAGAATCAAGTGGATCAATGCACCTACCTCAAGATGAGTGGGAGTAACTTTAATATACTTGTCCTTTACGTAGATGATATTCTATTGGCAAGTAATAGTTTAGACATGTTGCATGAGTCGAAGCGGTTACTCTCGCATAACTTCGACATAAAGGATCTCGGAGATGCTTCTTACGTCATTGGCATCGAAATTCACCGAGATAGACACAAAGGGATCTTAGGATTGTCCCAAAAGACTTACATAGATCGTGTCCTTACACGTTACAACATGCAACGGTGCAAACCCTCCGTCGCTCCAGTAGTTAAGGGAGATGTTTTCGGTTCATTCCAGTGTCCGACAACAGATGTTGAAAAGGAGCAAATGAGCCAGATACCTTACGCGTCAGTAGTCGGGAGCCTGATGTATGCTCAAGTCTGTACTCACCCAGATATCGCTTATATTGCTGGAATGCTAGGCCGTTATCAGACTAATCCTGGCCTAGATCACTGGAAAGCAGCTAAGAAGGTCCTCAGATATCTGCAAGGGACGAAAGACTACAAACTGACTTATAGAAGAAGTGATCATTTAGAAGTGGTAGGTTATTCTGATTCTGACTTTGCCAAATGCAAAGATGACAAGAAATCCACTTTGGGCTACATCTTTATGTTAGCAGGCGGACCTATCTCATGGAAGAGTCATAAACAACAGTTAACTACAACTTCCACGATGATGGCAGAATACATTGCTGTTTACAACGCAACCTGTCATGGAATGTTGCTTAGAAATCTGATCACTGGACTCAAAATCGTTAATTCCATTTCTAGACCATTGAAGCTTTACTGTGATAACTCAGCTGCCGTTAGTTTCTCGAACAGTAACAGTTCGACTGGAGCTGGTTTATATCTTGATACAAAATATTTGTTCGTATGTGAACGAGTTGAGGAAAATAATCTTTGTATTGAGTATATTAGTACTAAAGATATGCTTGCGGATCCGATGACTAAAGGTCTCCCACCTAAAGTTTTCGAAGAACATGTATCGAATATGGGACTTACTAAAGACCTTATTTAATGGCATATTGTACTAGCTTATGTTTTAGTTAATAAAATTTCCTCAGTTTGATTTTGTATGTCTCTAACATATGTTCTGCCGGTGTAATGACATATAGACAAATATAAATACAAATCAGACGCTAAAGGGCTTATACATATTTTGATCGTAACTATTAGGTTTTAAATTGAGGCTATAGTATGATTAATGGGGGTCCTGAGTCGAATGATGATTCAACGGCTGTATTTCTCTGCTATAGTTCTTGGTTTAAAGCTAAAATAAGTGTTAACTCCTGGCCAGGCTTACCTAATACTCATGATAAATGATTACTCGGCTAAGTGGGAGAATGTGAGATTAAATATATTATTAATGTAATATTTAATCTTGTAGCCTATATAATCATTTATATTATATTAGATCAAAATATATTAATAACCTATTAATAATTAGTTGGTAATTGTTGATGGACCATATTACCCTTATTAACTAATTAGGTTTCCTCTTGGGTGTATAAATAAGGGGCTTATTAGAGAGTTAAAGGGTTACACACATTACACAATCACAAACCCTCATAACATCAAATTCGTCTCTCTCCCCACAACCGAAATCAACCCTACTTTCGGTTTCATCACCATCATTAACTTACACCCTAAGGAGGAACCAGATCATCCTGACAATCATGTCGAACTCTATGGCTGCATCTCTGACTGGATTCTCTACCGGCCTGTCTGCTGTAACAGGTATGTTATTCATGTTTTCTATTACATTTAAACAGAACTGATCCAACAATAATTGGATTCAAAACATGATTATAGCTCTGACTGTCACTCAGGATTTGTCTGTCACACAAATTATATAATCACGCAAATAGTCCGCTGTCACCAGACTACAAATCCAAATCTCAATACAAAACAGAAACTAAAATTAAAAGTGTCTCACAAGAATCATTCACCCGAAGTGTCCACGAGAGATTTAGCCGCTCATGATACTTTTCCGATCAGCAGCTTGGTAGAATGTTGAAGGCATGATTGAATCGGTCTGTTGTGCGGCTGATGAATGGTCTTCGAATGATGATGGAGTATTGATGATGATTCATTACGAGAACCCCTCAATCTCTACATATGTTGCCGCCCAAGAGATGTCGGCCCAATCCAATATGCACATGTGATGTTTGTCATATGATAATTTTCGGCCCACTTATAATGATGATTCGATATTTTATTAAAACATTAATAATGGCCTCCATTTAATTCCAAAAGATCGACCCACTATCTCTATATTGTTGTGATGATGATGTAGTGGACTTTTTCTAATGTTTTAAAACCTCAAAATCCACGTGACTTTTAATGATGTTTGTTGTTGACCTTTTATCCTAGATGTGCCGCCCAAAAAATTGTCTCTCAATTCCATATATGGCTGCCAAGGTATCATCTATTGATGATGATGTATTTTTTAACCCCTACCCAAAGTTTTCTCTCTCTAAATCCAACCGTCGCCGGAGTGCTCGACGGAGATAACTTCGTCGGAATAGCGTGATAGGTCCCGGTTCCTTCTCCTGGAAGTTCCGGTCTGTACCTTTCCATTCTATCTCGATTTGGCGATTCTCCCATTCGCAACCGGGTCGGTTATTATTTTCTTTGTTCTAGGCTCGACTCCTCTTCTACCCTCACTTCCCAGCAGTAGTTTCTGGATTTCTTCGGGGCTTAGTGGGTCTGATATTGATCGCGGCTATCTGAGTATAGTTTAGCTAGATCGATTCGAATTCCATTAACACCCTTAGGGTACGGGCACTACTGATTCGTTTGTTCTTGTTTGGAGGGTCGGTGTTAATACCGGAGATGGAGTGCGGGCGGCAGTTTTTTCATAACAATGGCAAGAAATACGAGGATTATAGAACTTATGAAGATTACGATGGCAAAGGCAGATACGACAACTCAGGATGGAATGTTGACAGGGGAGAGGAGCCATGGCGGGTTGCAAGATATAAGGGGAGGAGATTGGTTAAGGAAGACATACCGAAAAAGCGGCCATTTACAAAAGAAACAACATACTTCATTGGTAACCTACCGGACGATTGCTCAAGCTATCTCCTGTGGGATATCTTTCAAAACTTTGGTAACATGACAGATGCTTACATCCCAAAAAAGAAAGATAGGATTGGAAATACTTTTGGCTTCATCAGGTTTGCAGGTGTAAAAGACGTACACATGCTAGGGGAAAAGCTGGGATCGGTCAGAATTGATAAGGTAAGAGTATCCGTCAATTTGGCTAAATTTGAAAAAGAAAAAAACTTTCAGAGCAATGTACCCAATGGGCGGCTAAAAAACTATAAGAACAATGCATCCCAAGGTCGGTTCATGGATAACAATATGGCCTATGCACCCCAGCAGAAGGTGGAGCCGGTGGCCAATAAGCCAGAGGTAAGAACTTACAACAATATGGAGAGGAATATCCATCAAAATCAACAACAAAAGAATGCATGGCTACCAAAGAATACGGCTGGTCGGGTAGAAAAGAACCTAGAATCAGAAAACGCGGAACCAAAAATTGATACCGGGATTCGGGAACTGAAAGTCCCAGAAGAAACGTTGGAGATTCATCTTAAGGAAAGTGAAAATTCAAAAAGATGGAGGCGAAGATCCATAGTTTGCGAAGTGAAGAACCCCTATGATTTAAAAGATTTACAAACGCTGTTAGAATTAGATGGTTTATCTGGTTTCTCCTTGAAGTATATGGGTGGTCTTAGGGTGTTACTCGTATTCAAAACAAACGTAGAGGCGGAGGACTTTGTAAAAATAAAGAAGGAGCAATGGTCCACTTGGTTTTCATCTCTATGTAGATGGGAAGGACAACATCTGCCTTTCCAAAGGATTGCATGGGTTCGAATCAAAGTGTGACACTCTAGGTTTTTCCGAACGAACACCTTGTAATATTTTTGTGTATATATATATTATTAAATGAAAACGTGATCTTTTTGCATAATATGTGTTGTGTATGTATTATATATATAAGTATATGCGTATAAACTAGTGAGTCGAGACCATGACTCGCAACCACTCGGTTGCGAGTGGGCCACTCGGTCTCGAGTGGGCCTCTCGGGCCGTAACCGGTTTGGGCCGAAACCCTCCCCTTAACCAACTTGACACTTGGTATATAATCCCAACCTTCTCCTCACTTCCCTCATTTGTTACACAAACATATCCACACATACACTTCTCTTCTCTCTCAACTAGAAAACCCCAAACAACATTCCATTCTCCTCCAACTTTCGGTTCAAGCTCAAGAATCTCGGACAAGAAACTCGGTCAAGATCATCACTCGGACACTCCATCTTCTCGGTCCCTTTCCTTTGTTTCGGCTCCTTCTTCTTCTTCACAACCGGTTAGTGTTAATTATTATTATATGCATAGGATTTATGTTGTGTTGAATGAACTATGAAATGCTTGGTTAGTAGTATTATGCATGATTCTTAGGTTGATTTGTAAAGTTTGAAAATATGTGATAACATGTTTAAAATGGCTAGAAAATGGTAGTTTAAGAGTGTTCATGGCCAACCAATCTATGCTTCATTGTTTCTTGCAATATGAGGTTGTTAAACACAAGATTTCGGCTACAAAGTGTATGTTTTACTTGTTCTTGCATAATAATCTTGTTAGAAATATGTGATTTTCGGTCCAAATGTATGATTATGTTAAGGTGAAAACCCTAGAAAACTATGAACTTGTGATGAACTTGTTGAATGTGGTTTGAAGATTTCAAAAAGGCAATGTTTGATCCAATTTTACTAATAGACTGATTAGGAAAAGTTGTTAGTTGAACCTTATTGGCTATTACTCGATTTGGGCCTGATTACATTGTACTAATGGGACTGATGTATCTGAATCATCACGTGAACATGAAAGGGACAGCATTGCGACTCGCAACCGCACCGTTGCGACTCGCAACTATGGCAAGACAACTCGAGACCACACGGTTGCGACTCGCAACCATAGCATGACAACTCGAAACCGCGACGGTTGCGACTCGCAACCATAGCATGACAACTCGAAACCGCGACGGTTGCGACTCGAGACTACGACGGTTGCGACTCGCAACCACAGCGTGACAAGCCGAGACCTCCTGGTTGCGACTCGAGACCACCTGGTTGCGACTGGGCTGTCCATTTTGGTTATTGGGCCGATATGTGTAATATGGGCTACCTGTTAACTGGATTATGTGTTGCTGTTTGACTGTGTAAATGTTAAGGCCGGCCCAATAACCCACTGTTTGATTTCATGCATGCAACATGTTAGTTACGTGTAGATTTTACGTGATTGCTTGTACACCAAACCTGACCTATACCGGTAACCATGTTAGGACGTGGTGACCAACGTGTTTGACAAGTAACCTAATCTGCCGAGCAACCCAAGGTGAGTTCACCCACTAAAAGCATGCGTCCCGCGGAGGGACACGAACAAACTACCAACTTTGGGAAAAATACTTTTGACCCATTACTCAGGGGGAAAACAGAATGGGTAACTACTATCTCCAGGGGAGATACGTTTGGACATTATTTATAAATCACAACTAGCTATACTAAACGAAACTCTATCACTCTAAGTCCCTGCTTAAAATACCGATTAGTCGCCGGGGGCGAACGGGTTATTAGTTGATAGCGCTATTAGGTTTGACAACCTCACACCGTGACCGGGGGAGATCGGGCGTGAACTAGTAGACCTTGCAACATGGTCAATGACGATAGACATTGACTCAGGGCACGATATTATTCCGTCAACAGTTTCGGTATCTACAGTTTAGTGAGCTTACAGATGGGGTTGCTCCCCACAACGTGATTATAAATGCTTTATCTAAACAACTTAAGTTTTTGGTAAACTAAAACTGGACAACTAGTGAACTCACTCAGCATTATTGTTGACCCCTTACTGCATGCTTTGCAGGTAACCAGTGACTCAGGAGCTGCTGCTTGGGGATGTGTAGTGTTCGTCAAACCCGTGTGTGGGTTAAACTATCTTGAACTAAGGACTATCTTTAAAAACTTTTTGACTTATGCTTCCGCTGTTTTGTTAAACTAATCATCGAACTTAAACTGCGATGTTGCTAACTACTTTGGATATTAAATATTTCTACTATTAATTCAATGCTCAGTATAATTGGTGGCTGGATCCTGGTCAGTCACGCCTCCAAGCGGTGGTGTTCCGCATGTGGATTTTGGGGGTGTGACAGATTGGTATCAGAGCCATTGGTTATAGTGAACTTGGTTTTAAAAAGGGAAAATCTTTTTGGGAAAAACCAGACTATAACCTGTGACTCGCGACGACACTACACTCCAAGTGCAAGGCTCAACACACTTGACCTCATAGCTCGGACCAGTGTTTACTTGTTTGCTTACCTTACGTTTCCTGTTTTACTATACGTACTAGTGTGCTTAATTAGATAGACACACCTCTCTCTTCTATCTCATTCTCGCTATGTTACAACATCACACTCATACTGTGTTTTCTGGTTATGAAGACAATGAGTGGACGTGGAAGAGGAAACATCAACATGACTCAGGCTCAATTCACTAACCTGCTTAACACGGTGGCTGCAGCTTTCGCAGCTCACCTTGGAGGTAAACTCGTTATCCTAGGATGTTTAGATCCTACCGCCACATCGCCTTTTATCCCTAAATCTATACGCTTCGCTTCTCACGAACAGGTCAGCATGCACCTGCGCAACCACCCGTGTGTACTTTCAAAACTTTCATGGATTGCAAGCCTCTCCCTTTCAACGGCACTGAGGGTGCCATAGGTCTTCTGCACTGGATTGAGAAAGTTGAAGCTGTCTTTGCTATCTGTGAGTGTCCCCCTGCGAATTGGGTAAAGTTTGCTACTGCTACGCTTGAAGGAAACGCGCTTTCCTGGTGGAAGGCGCAGATTCAGATGTTTGGGTTGGAAACTGCTAATGCTACTGCGTGGGAGGATTTCAAGGACGTGATTAAGGAGGAATACTGTCACCGGGATGACATCCACAAACTTGAGAATGAGTACTATGCGCTTAAGATGGTTGGGTCAGAGATTGAAACCTACACCAAGCTGTCCAATGACTATGCTGCTCTTTGCCCAAACATGTCTCGACCTATGTATCGAAGAATCGAGTTGTACGTCAAGGGTTTGGCTCCAGAAATTCGAAGCCATGTAACTTCAGCCAACCTCACTACCATTCAACCGATCGTTCGACTTGCTCACAAACTCACTGATCAGGCCGTGGAAGAGGGCAGGTTGCCCAAAAGGATCAGTGCTACTGTCGGAACTTCTAGTGACAACAAGCGTAAGTGGGAAGGAAGTCAAAGCAAGGATGCTAACCCCACCCAGGCCCCAGCACAGCAAAGGAAAACTGAAAACAACAAGGGCACCCAACAACAGGGTGGCTATCGCGGTAACCACCCCAAGTGCAACAAGTGCAATCGACATCACAGTGGGCCGTGTGGGAAAAGTCAGTGTCAACGATGTAACAAGATGGGGCACGAGGCCAAGGACTGTAGGAGCCCACGTCCCGTGGGGCAGAACCAGCAGCAACAACATCACGGGAACGCTAAGGGTTGTTTCCAGTGTGGAGCTGAGGGGCACTTTAAGAAGAATTGCCCTGAACTGGACCAGAACCGCAACAACAATCAGGGAGCTGGAAACAACGATCAGAACAACAATGCTGGGAATGGTGCTAGAGGAAGGGCTTTTGTGATTGGAGCTGGAGAAGCAAGGAATGACCCCAATGTCGTGGCGGGTAAGTTCCTACTCGATGATCGTTATGTTTCTGTATTATTTGATTCTGGAGCCGATGCTAGTTATGTGTCCCTACGTATTAGTAAGAAGCTTAAGCGTCCGCTTTCGTTACTAAGTTCTCCTCATATCGTCGAGTTAGCTAATGGTAGAAACATCGAGGCCTCACATGTTATCGAAGGCTGCAAACTAGAATTGTCTGGTCAGACGTTTAGCATCGATCTTTTCCCTGTTACACTTGGAAGCTTCGACGTCGTTATCGGCATGGATTGGTTATCCAAACATCGCGCTGAGATCCTCTGTCAAGAGAAAGCAGTTCGTATTCCCCGCCGTTCTGGCAAACCTCTTATTGTACAAGGTGGCAAAGGCGGAGAAATCTCCGGTGTTATCTCGTTCTTGAAGGCCCAGAAGTGTTTACGAAAAGGGCACACCGCTGTCTTAGCACTCGTCACCAACACACAGGAAAAGGAAAAGAGGATCGAAGACTTTCCAGTAGTGCGTGACTACCCCGAGGTATTTCCTGAAGAACTACCTGGACTCCCTCCCCACCGTCAGGTTGAATTTCAAATCGAGCTAGCTCCCGGAGCAGCGCCTATAGCTCGTGCGCCTTATCGACTAGCCCCCGCAGAATTGAAAGAACTCTCTACTCAGTTACAGGAACTATTGGATAAAGGGTTTATCCGCCCTAGTTCATCACCCTGGGGAGCACCGGTACTCTTTGTTAAAAAGAAGGATGGCACGTTCCGAATGTGCATTGACTATCGTGAGCTGAACAAGGTCACCATCAAGAATCGTTACCCTCTCCCGCGAATCGACGACCTATTCGATCAGTTGCAAGGATCGAGCTACTATTCTAAGATTGACCTGCGATCAGGTTATCATCAGTTAAGGGTCCGCAATGAAGACATCTCCAAAACTGCATTCAGAACTCGTTATGGTCATTATGAATTCCTCGTTATGCCCTTTGGAATGACCAACGCGCCCGCGGTATTCATGGATCTCATGAACCGAGTGTGCAAACCTTACCTCGACAAATTCGTGATTGTGTTTATAGACGACATCTTGATCTACTCAAAAAGTCAAGAAGAGCATGAACAGCACCTACGCCTTATCCTCGAACTCCTTCGCAATGAGCAACTGTATGCCAAGTTCTCGAAATGCGACTTCTGGCTTCGAGAAGTCCATTTTCTTGGGCACGTGGTTAACAAGGATGGAATTCACGTCGACCCTGCAAAGATCGACTCTATAAAGAATTGGCCTACCCCTAAGACTCCGACCGAAGTCCGCCAATTCTTGGGACTAGCAGGGTACTATCGAAGATTTATCATGGGATTCTCAAAGATTGCTCAGCCTCTCACGGCTCTTACTCAGAAAGGTATGGTTTATAAATGGGGTGAAGCTCAGGAAGCCGCATTTCAGACACTAAAGGATAACCTCTGTAGTGCTCCTATTCTCTCGTTACCTGAAGGAACTGACGACTTTGTGGTTTACTGCGATGCATCCATCCATGGGCTCGGTTGTGTGTTAATGCAACGCGACAAAGTTATTGCTTACGCCTCTCGACAACTTAAGACGCACGAAAGGAACTACACTACGCACGACTTGGAACTAGGAGCAGTGATCTTTGCGCTTAAGATATGGAGACATTACCTGTACGGTACCAAGTGCACTATCTACACCGATCACAGGAGTCTCGAGCATATCTTCAAGCAAAAGGAATTAAACATGCGACAACGTCGATGGGTCGAACTCCTGAATGATTATGAATGCGCCATCAAGTACCATCCGGGCAAGGCCAATGTCGTGGCAGACGCCCTCAGCCGAAAAGACACTACGCCCAAGCGCGTGCGAGCATTACAACTTACCATCCAGTCTAATCTCCCTACCCAGATTCGAAATGCTCAGACTGAAGCTCTGAAACCGGAGAACATCAGGGCTGAGTCCCTGCGAGGATCGAGACAACGACTAGAACAAAAAGAAGACGGCGCCTACTATGTGGCAGGGCGCATTTGGGTCCCACTTTACGGAGATCTACGATAGCTTGTGACGGACGAAGCCCATAAGTCCCGTTATTCAGTACATCCTGGTTCAGATAAGATGTACCACGACTTAAGGACCACGTACTGGTGGCCTGGCATGAAAGCCCACATAGCCGCTTACGTTGGCAAATGTTTGACCTGCGCAAGAGAGTCAAGACTGAGTATCAGAAACCAGCAGGCCTACTCCAGCAACCCGAAATCCCGAAATGGAAATGGGAGCAAATTTCCATGGATTTTGTTACGGGGCTACCTAGATCCCAACGCGGGAATGATACTATTTGGGTGATAGTAGATCGATTGACTAAGTCTGCACACTTTCTGGCCATTAAGGAAACAGACAAGTTTTCTACCTTGGCAGAAATCTATTTAAAGGAAGTAGTCTCCAGGCACGGGGTGCCAACTTCTATTATCTCCGACCGAGACGCTCGTTTTACTTCCGAGTTGTGGCAAGCTATGCACAAATCCTTTGGCTCACGTTTGGACATGAGCACCGCTTACCACCCACAGACGGATGGGCAGTCTGAACGCACCATCCAAACCCTGGAAGACATGCTTAGAGCATGTGTGATCGATTTTGGCAAGAACTGGGAGAAGCATCTACCGCTAGTAGAATTCTCCTACAACAACAGCTACCACACTAGTATTCAGGCGGCACCTTTTGAGGCATTGTACGGTCGTAAATGCCGATCACCTCTCTGCTGGGCGGAAGTCGGTGATAGTCAACTCACAGGCCCAGAACTAGTGGTAGATACAACGGAAAAGATTACCCAGATCAGACAACGCATGGCGGCAGCTCGTGACCGTCAGAAAAGCTACGCTGATAAGCGTAGGAAACCGCTAGAATTCCAGGTCGGGGACCGGGTTCTACTTAAAGTCTCACCCTGGAAGGGTGTGGTTCGTTTCGGTAAACGAGGCAAGCTGAATCCGCGATATGTTGGACCATTCGAAATTACCGAGAAAGTCGGTAAGGTTGCTTATAGATTGAACCTGCCTGCAGAGCTGAGTGCAGTGCACAATGTTTTTCACGTGTCTAATCTGAAGAAGTGTCTGTCAGATGAAACACTCATAATTCCTTTCAAGGAACTCACTATTGATGAACAGCTACACTTTACTGAGGAACCGATTGAGATCACGGATCGAGAGATCAAAACCCTCAAACGTAGCCAGATACCTCTTGTGCGAGTTCGTTGGAACTCACGACGTGGCCCAGAGTTTACCTGGGAGCGGGAAGACCAGATGAAGTCCAAGTATCCCCAGTTGTTCCCTAATGAAACCCCCAGCACTGAAGCTACAACCGAATTTCGGGACGAAATTCCAAACTAACGGGGGGATGATGTGACACCCCGTTGAAACACGCTAGCTTGGCAGTGGCTGCTTTAACTTTCGGGACGAAAGTTCTTAAAACTTGGGGATAATGTGACACTCTAGGTTTTTCCGAACGAACACCTTGTAATATTTTTGTGTATATATATATTATTAAATGAAAACGTGATCTTTTTGCATAATATGTGTTGTGTATGTATTATATATATAAGTATATGCGTATAAACTAGTGAGTCGAGACCATGACTCGCAACCACTCGGTTGCGAGTGGGCCACTCGGTCTCGAGTGGGCCTCTCGGGCCGTAACCGGTTTGGGCCGAAACCCTCCCCTTAACCAACTTGACACTTGGTATATAATCCCAACCTTCTCCTCACTTCCCTCATTTGTTACACAAACATATCCACACATACACTTCTCTTCTCTCTCAACTAGAAAACCCCAAACAACATTCCATTCTCCTCCAACTTTCGGTTCAAGCTCAAGAATCTCGGACAAGAAACTCGGTCAAGATCATCACTCGGACACTCCATCTTCTCGGTCCCTTTCCTTTGTTTCGGCTCCTTCTTCTTCTTCACAACCGGTTAGTGTTAATTATTATTATATGCATAGGATTTATGTTGTGTTGAATGAACTATGAAATGCTTGGTTAGTAGTATTATGCATGATTCTTAGGTTGATTTGTAAAGTTTGAAAATATGTGATAACATGTTTAAAATGGCTAGAAAATGGTAGTTTAAGAGTGTTCATGGCCAACCAATCTATGCTTCATTGTTTCTTGCAATATGAGGTTGTTAAACACAAGATTTCGGCTACAAAGTGTATGTTTTACTTGTTCTTGCATAATAATCTTGTTAGAAATATGTGATTTTCGGTCCAAATGTATGATTATGTTAAGGTGAAAACCCTAGAAAACTATGAACTTGTGATGAACTTGTTGAATGTGGTTTGAAGATTTCAAAAAGGCAATGTTTGATCCAATTTTACTAATAGACTGATTAGGAAAAGTTGTTAGTTGAACCTTATTGGCTATTACTCGATTTGGGCCTGATTACATTGTACTAATGGGACTGATGTATCTGAATCATCACGTGAACATGAAAGGGACAGCATTGCGACTCGCAACCACACCGTTGCGACTCGCAACCATGGCAAGACAACTCGAGACCACACGGTTGCGACTCGCAACCATAGCATGACAACTCGAAACCGCGACGGTTGCGACTCGCAACCATAGCATGACAACTCGAAACCGCGACGGTTGCGACTCGAGACTACGACGGTTGCGACTCGCAACCACAGCGTGACAAGCCGAGACCTCCTGGTTGCGACTCGAGACCACCTGGTTGCGACTGGGCTGTCCATTTTGGTTATTGGGCCGATATGTGTAATATGGGCTACCTGTTAACTGGATTATGTGTTGCTGTTTGACTGTGTAAATGTTAAGGCCGGCCCAATAACCCACTGTTTGATTTCATGCATGCAACATGTTAGTTACGTGTAGATTTTACGTGATTGCTTGTACACCAAACCTGACCTATACCGGTAACCATGTTAGGACGTGGTGACCAACGTGTTTGACAAGTAACCTAATCTGCCGAGCAACCCAAGGTGAGTTCACCCACTAAAAGCATGCGTCCCGCGGAGGGACACGAACAAACTACCAACTTTGGGAAAAATACTTTTGACCCATTACTCAGGGGGGAAACAGAATGGGTAACTACTATCTCCAGGGGAGATACGTTTGGACATTATTTATAAATCACAACTAGCTATACTAAACGAAACTCTATCACTCTAAGTCCCTGCTTAAAATACCGATTAGTCGCCGGGGGCGAACGGGTTATTAGTTGATAGCGCTATTAGGTTTGACAACCTCACACCGTGACCGGGGGAGATCGGGCGTGAACTAGTAGACCTTGCAACATGGTCAATGACGATAGACATTGACTCGGGGCACGATATTATTCCGTCAACAGTTTCGGTATCTACAGTTTAGTGAGCTTACAGATGGGGTAGCTCCCCACAACGTGATTATAAATGCTTTATCTAAACAACTTAAGTTTTTGGTAAACTAAAACTGGACAACTAGTGAACTCACTCAGCATTATTGTTGACCCCTTACTGCATGCTTTGCAGGTAACCAGTGACTCAGGAGCTGCTGCTTGGGGATGTGTAGTGTTCGTCAAACCCGTGTGTGGGTTAAACTATCTTGAACTAAGGACTATCTTTAAAAACTTTTTGACTTATGCTTCCGCTGTTTTGTTAAACTAATCATCGAACTTAAACTGCGATGTTGCTAACTACTTTGGATATTAAATATTTCTACTATTAATTCAATGCTCAGTATAATTGGTGGCTGGATCCTGGTCAGTCACGCCTCCAAGCGGTGGTGTTCCGCATGTGGATTTTGGGGGTGTGACACAAAGGAGTTCCATTACAGTTCTGGGGCACAGACATCTTTAATCAAATCGGAAATTTGGTCGGAAAAGTGATCGTCCCCTCAAACGCTTCAGATGAGGATATTGACCTATCTGGTAATTTGATAGGTGTCTTGTCCGAGAAGGTGGGACGTATCAATAGTAAGTTAACGTTAAGATGGGACGGGGAACCTTTACACATATGGATCTCGGAGGCGGATGTAACTTGGAACATGTGGGAGGACGATGGCCGGTCACCGGAATGGGGAAACAGAACACCAACGATTGAACGAGCAGACAATGAAACGTCAATATCGAAAGAGGAAGAGTCGCACAAAAAAATGGGGGATCTTGAAAACACAAATACAACATTAAAAAAGACGGCTGACAGGAGAGATGGGGATGTGGGTTCCGAGGTAAGGTGCTGTGATATGGGGAACACACAAAATGATGACTCAACATTAAATAGTGCTGCTGACCCTTGTGTCACTCCTCCACCGCCACCAGGGTGTCATTTTAGGTCCAGCAAGGAGCCCAATTCAGGTTTGGGCCTACAAAATTTGTTTAATGTGGATGAAGTTGTGGAAGATACTCCGGTTAAAAAGCCCAATGAAGACTATGACAATGATGATAATGATAATGGGTCGGACCCTTTTAACTTAATGGATATTATTAATCAGGTGGCCCAGGAACAACAACAAAGGAATTTTGACCTGAACAATAAACCGTGCTCCTCACAGCAGAATGAAAGTAACGACAATAGCAATGCTCAGCCCCCTCCTTCGATGTAGAAATTAGGGCATAAAAAGAAGAAGCAAAATTTTCCTTCGATGAAGATGAAGGATGCTCTCTGGATCGGAAGAAACCATGAATCCTCAAAGAGCAAAAGTAAATCAACAAATGGTGGTGGAGAACAGTTGACAGGCAGGGGAGAAGGTGAGGTTGGAAACACCAGAATCACAAATCGAGATTCAATTACGGAAGAGGTAGAATTGACAATAAAGGTGGGTGAGGCGATTGGTTTTAGGGTTTCGGGCTATGACCAGAGGATCAAGAGTCAGGTTGAAGAAGCACAGGCGACAATTTATTCCCAATGAATTTCATTACAGCAAATATTAGGGGGGCAGGTGACTCCAGCAAGGCGGAGCACATAAAGAATCTGAAAAGGAACAACAAGCTCGGTTTTATCGCTATTCAAGAAACGCAGATGTCAAACTCTTCGAACATTCTGGTTAGTAATTTTTGGGATAATACTCCGTTTGAATTTGACTCAATTGAAGCCACGGGCAGATCGGGTGGTCTCCTTAGTATTTGGGACCCCGGACTCTTCACAAAAAAACGACTGTAAAAAGTAGACACTTTTTAGCCACGATGGGGGAACTTTGTAATGGGAAAGGAGAGATCTCAGTTGTTAACATTTATGCACCCCACGATCAGAATCAAAAAAAACAACTCTGGGCAGATTTAATCGTTTTGATGAGATCCTTTTCTGGCTCGTGGATCTTCCTTGGCGACTTCAATTGTGTCAGGGAACCCACGGAAAGAAAAAACTCTAGATTCAATAAACAAGAGGCCGAAGACTTCAATTTCTTCATCAACGAAGCAGGTTTGGTGGAGTATTCTATGTTGGGATGTACCTTTACATATGTGACAGATGATGGTATGAAGTTCAGCAAAATTGATCGGGTACTGGTCTGTTTTTCTTTTCTATCTTTGTGGCCGTCGGCTAAACTTTTGGGGTTACCAAGGTTCAAATCTGATCACAGACCATTACTCTTGTTATGTTCTGATGTGTTTTTTGGTATACCACCATTTCGTTTCTTTAACTCTTGGATAAAAGAGGATGGGTTGGCGGATATTGTCAAAAAGGCGTACGATGGAGTCACGAGCTTCTTTCCACCAGATAAATTATTAGCAGCAAAATTAAAAGCAGTCAAAGTAGCATTAAAACCTTGGTGTGAGAAGATAAGAAACAGAGATTGCAAAGTGATAAAGGAGCTTCAAAAAAGGTAGATGACATGGAGTTGAGAGCAGAATCGGTAGCACTAACTGAAATGGAGATATGTGAAAGGGACTCGTGGCTCAAAATGTTGAATGAGTTAGAAGATAACAGGATGGAAGATCTCAAACAGAGGGCAAAGGTTAAATGGGCAGTAGATGGGGATGAGAACTCAGCCTTCTTCCATGGTGACATTAACGGACATCGGAAGAACAACAGAATTAATGGGCTGAATTTTGATGGGGTGTGGATATCACAACCAGAGGAACTTAAAGGAAGCATTAAGAAATACTATGAGTCCATCTTTACTGAAAATGAGTCTAACAGACCGACATTTAGTAACAATGGATTCAAGGTATTAACTTTGGATCAGTCCGCCATGCTAGTTAAAAGATTCTCAAAGGAGGAAATTAAGGTAGCGGTATGGTGCTGTGGGGGAGATAAAACACCGGGCCCTGATGGTTATACTTTCAAATTCATAAAGAATTTCTGGGATTTGTTCGAAAAGGATTTTGAGTCGACACTTGAATATTTCTATGTTCATGGCAAGCTGAATCGTGGGTGTAATTCAAGTTTCATTTCACTCATCCCCAAATCAAATAATCCTCAAACAATTAACAATTTCAGACCAATCAATCTGATCGGTTGTATCTCAAAAGTGGTGACGAAAATTCTATCAAGTAGACTCAAAAAGGTCATGGATTTTTTGGTTAGCGATGTACAAACGGCATACATTGAAGGAAGAAGTATAATGGAAGGCCCTTTGATCATGAATGAACTCATCTCGTGGGCAAAATGCAGTAAAAAGAAATTGATGCTACTAAAAGTGGATTTCGAGAAAGCATTCGACTCGATAAGTTGGAGTTTCTTGGATTCGGTCTTATCCCAAATGGGATTTCCGGCTCTTTGGAGGAAATGGATGATGGGATTATTAAAAACGGCTAGAACGTCAGTCTTAGTAAATGGGTCACCAACCTTGGAGTTTGAAATTCAAAAGGGGGTCAGACAGGGTGACCCGTTATCTCCACTTTTGTTTATATTGGCAATGGAGGCCTTGCATATTGCCACGGAAAGTGCGGTTCAGCTGGGAATTTTTAAAGGCGTCATAACACCGGGAGAGGGCCCAAGAGTTTCACATCTTTTATATGCAGATGATGCATTATTTGTGGGAGAATGGTCAGAAGATAACTTTCACAACCTTGCTAGGCTTCTGAGGTGCTTTCACTTATCCTCGGGTCTAAAAGTAAATTTCTCAAAAAGTAAAGTGTTTGGAGTGGGTGTGGGGAATGAGGAGATCTCGCATATGTCTTCGATTCTCGGGTGTGAAAGAGGCTCGTTACCGTTTATATATTTAGGTCTTCCGGTTGGCTCCAACATGGGTTTGGTGAAAAACTGGAAACCGGTTATTGAAAGATTTGAAAGCAAACTTTCAATGTGGAAGGCGCGGACATTATCATTTGGCGGACGCACGACTCTTGTGAAAGCGGTTTTAGGTAACCTACCAACTTACTATTTCTCCTTATTTAGTGCACCTTTACATATCATTAAATATTTGGAGAAAGTAAGGCGGAAATTCCTATGGGGGGTTTGTATAGATAAAAATAAGATGGCTTGGGTACCTTGGTTCAAAGTGGTGGCTCCGAAAAAACAAGGGGGGTTAGGGATTGGCAGTTTGGCTTCAATGAACAAAGCTATGATGGTAAAATGGATTGTGAAGTTTAGAAATGAAAGATCACATCTCTGGGCGAAAGTTGTAATGGCAATACATAGTGGGGGACGCTCTTTTACGACCATTCCAATAAAAAACTCGATAAGTGGGGTGTGGAAGAATATTGTGCAACTAGGAAAGGGGTCGAATCTCAAGCTTTCAGACGTACAAAACAGGATGGAAGTGAAAATGGGCCGAGGGGATAAGATCTTCTTTTGGTTAGATAAGTGGGTAGGCGACTACTCGCTAAAGGATAGATTTCCCGGTCTTTTTGCTGCACAAACAGATAAATACTGCTTGGTTCAGCAAAGATACAGCCTTACAAATGGGGAAATAGAGTGGAGTTGGGGCGGCGGGTCTCTGGCGATGCATACAGACATGGCTGAAACATGGGCCGAGTGTCTTAAACTACTGGAAGGTGTTAAAATAAAAAAGAAATCAGATATGTGGCTTTGGAAACAAGAGGATAAACAAGAAGTATTCAAAGTGAGCGACTTGCGGTCGGAATTGGATGGAATGGATTTGATCCCGGAGACACGGGTTCTCAAATGGCTTAGCTGGATACCGAAGAAAATAAATTGCTTCCTATGGAGAGTGGTGCTGGATCGAGTACCGACTAGAGATGCCTTAGCATTAAGAAACATTCATATTCCTTCGGTCTCATGTGTATTATGTTGTTCGGCTACTGAATCGATTGATCATTTATTGGTTTCATGTCAATATGCTCATTTAGTCTGGACGGCGATCTCGTTATGGGTCAAAATACCCCTTCCGAGATATCTTTTGAGCGTCGTGGGATTAATGGAATACATTGAGTCTCATAGTTCATCACAAGAGAAAAAGAAGGCGGTCTATCTCATAATTGCGGCAACATGTTGGAGTCTATGGCGGATCAGAAACAATTTGATTTTTAATGGGAGGACAACACACGTTTCAAGAGCGGTTGGTGACATTAAAGCAATATCGTTTCTATGGGTCAAAGCTAGAGCTGGAAAATCAGAGCTGGAGTGGAAAGAATGGTGCAGTTTCGATTGTTTTAAATAATTTTATTAAGTTCTGTAGTTGCATTCGGTTGTTTTGATTCATGATGTACCTGGACTAATGCCTTAGCATCTTGCTAAGGCTGTTTTTCTGTTGTTTTTTCCATCAATAAAATCGCCTATTTCAAAAAAAAATCTATTGATGATGATGTGCAATTAATGTTGAGGAATGATGAATATCCTATAATTCACGTGAGGTGGCTCCTATATTCGTCTGTGATGATGATGATTTTATTAACTCTTGTTCACCTCCCAAAGCCACGTGAATATGGCTTTCTTTTATTTAGTTCATGTGATGTTGGTTCCCAGAAGTCCACCTCATGCCACCAAAAAGTCTTAACTTCACCGAATTACGCCATTAACCTATAACATCACAAACTCTCGTAGATATCACATTCGACACAATAATCAACTTCACGACAATAAAACACTTGTTATAATACACTTTAGCATCCGGGTTTTACACGCTCCATCAGTAAAACGCGGGGTTTTTAAGGATATTTTTTATTATTTGGTAGATTTTCAACCCGAATATACACGGGGTTTTTTAAAGATACGGCGTTTTTAATATTTAATATACAAAATTACATTTATTTAATATGTGTAATAGACATGGTTTTTAAAGATATAACTCTTTTTTAGATGTATTCAACACGTGGAATATACCGGGTTTTTAAGGGTGTAATTTTTTTTGTTGTTTGGAGATTTATTCAACCAGATTATACATGGATTTTTTTAAAGATACGACGTTTTTAGTATTTCGTATACAAAACTACATTTATTTAAACTATGTAATACACATGGCTTTTTAAATATATAGCTTTTTTTATTATTTGATATATAAAGTTACACTTATTTAACCCGTACAATATATATGGTTCATAAAGATATAAATTTTTATTATTTAATATATAAAATTATATTTATTTAACACGGGTCAAACCTAGTTATACATATGTATAAACTATATAAATGTAAATGCACATACAAATACTAAATAAATAATAGACGATGAGCCCAATCTGAGCTTAAACTTCAAACACTTCTCACGAGTCAACTCAAGCTTTAGAAATAAATCTTTAAATGAGCCGAGCTAATTTAACAGCTATGTTAGAAGTTATGGAGTTTAGTTTACGTTTGAAACTGAGTAAACTTATCCGGTTGAGTTATTAATAGAAAAATATATTTTTAGTCTTTATATTTTTTTAGAAAAAGTTAAATAAATCTTCACGTATATATGATAAAAGAATCTTTGTTTTTGGTAATGATCGAACAACCTCAATGTCGGTGATAAGTCGATCATATATATAAACCCTAAACACCAAGCATTTACCGGTGTTGTTGTTAATTTTCTAAGAAGTTTAATTTCTATGACATAAAACATGTAATACTAATCAATTCTTATTGTAGATACGAATATACGATCTCCTTTCTACCCTAGCTATCTAGGTTAACTGGTTTTTTGAATAACTTGATGACAGTCATCATGCGGTGGCAACGACATTCAGTTCGGTGGTTGGTGGACAACAAGGTGACCCACCGGGTTGTCATGCTTGATTGATTGCCACCTGGCAACGAATTGAGAGCGGTGGAAGTAAGCGGGCAAGCGACTATCGCTTTTTTTCTTCCTAAGATCGATGAAGGTTGTGGGTGAAGGATGAGTGTAAGGCGACAACCACGCTATCAACAGAAAGAGGTAAATGAATCATGTGAAAATATTCATTTTTAGCCACATAACTAGAAATGCAACCCGCCGCGATGCGGCGGGGGCTATGTTTATATTTATATTTAGTCGTTTTAATTGAGTAGCATCGATTGAGTTAATTACATAAGATAGTTTCTTTCTTAAACACTAATGATCGTCCAAAAACAATAACCCGTGATAGGCCGTCATATTCCTAAATAAATAACAAATTATATTATGTCTCATGCGTGTATACTAATTGCAGTGTTATATTGATTGGATGCAACCTATAGTGAAAGCACAATCAAAGCATATGCTCTAATACCAAAAACCACAAAAGCCTTTTCATAAACCATTTTCTCTAATACCAAAATCACCAAAATCATTTATACAAAACCACCTTACAAACATAACAGCAATCAATTATCAAACTAATCTTCAAGAACCAAATTAAAGAACCACTTATAATGTAAGTAATATATTTATTAATAGATTTTTATAGGATTGATCATATATTAATTTGTTGTTTTTCATGTTGATTAGAGGTAAGATGGATTCAGAGAATATCAAGTAGGGCCAAAACTGAGAAACTCTAGCAAGGCCAAAACAGGATGCTCTTATGTTTAAGCAATGCCGAAATTGAAGTCATGCTTGAAATCCCTAATGCTACCATGGCTAGTAGCATGAAGGGTGTTGATAAGTGTGATTTAAAAAATGTTACAACCCTCTCTCTAAGACCATGCGTAGTGGTTTGAGCAATAATGCCCCCACCCATGGGCGTTTTCTGCCATGTGGCAGTCCAGTCAGCATGGGGGCACTATTGGGCGTTTTTGCAAAAGTGACATAGTTGAATAATGCCCAATCACGCCCCATCCAATCATTACACAATTATTTATTTTTTTAAATTAAAAACTTAAAATACTTCATTAAATTAAAAAAAATACAATACTAAAAAATTACATTGCAAAATTTTAAGTTTTATAAAAGATCCAAATAAGACATTTAATAAACAAAACTTTAGGGAATGATATAGCATTTTTGAAACTTGAAATATTAAAGTTTAAAACTATAGGGGCCAAATGTGTCAACTTCAAGGTTTTAAAACAAACCTACAGGGGCCTTTTTCTTCTTCTTCGTGACCTGCAACCTCCGGCAGAAATTCCGGCCAAAAATCCGGCAAACTCAAACCCCACATTCCATCTCTCTCTCTCTAAACCCACATGCCCTCATTTGATTGGCCACTCAAACCCCTCTTGAAGCGTGATTTAAAAAAAACGCCAAATACCAAATCGTCCAAAATAACGCCCAATAACGCCGGTATGTAGTGGTTATCGGGCGTTTTCTGGCGTTTTTTTCGAAAATTTTTTACAAAAGACGCCCCATTACGGGCGGTCTAATAAACTTGTAACTAATCTCATGTCAGAAACGTAGATACTTTTCAGTTTTATGTTTTCAGAGCTATTATTCTTGTGGATAGGTATTAATGACGAGTAGTTTGAATACTACTAAGACCACCCGTAGTGGGGCGTGATTTTTTAAAAAAATTGAAAAAACGCCCCAAAACGCCCCATGGTAAGGGCATTATTTTCTTTAACCACTACACATGGTCTAAGCATTAGAATTCAGTTCCCTTCATGTAGCCTACTACACGAAAGAGTTTATTAACAATCATGTTAAATACTATCATGCAGTGAGCCAGTGAGTAGTTCAATTATCAACCATATAAGTTACTTTCATGTACCAGAAAGTCCAGAAGTCAAAACTATACACCGAAATGCCAGAGTCATAAACAATATAAGACAACTTTCTGTTTAGAACTCACAGACATTTAGTCGAGCATGATGTGGTATGCATATGTTAAATACGAATTCAAGAGGTATAAATTAGTTCGATTCAGCCATAATATCAAGTTGTTTAACTATGTAATATCATCAAAATCAACCATTCATGGTTACATATAATCTTTGCAATGCCAAATAAAAAATAAACTACCAGAAAATGCATCAAATAATTCATCAACGGGCTGGGAACTCATCTGGGACACTACCCACACAAAGTTAGGCACCTTTCTTTTTACATATCTGAATAGATTCTGCCTCCATAGTCAAAGAAAGGATATGCAAGCACTCATCTGTTGGTTTTGGGTGCTACCCTAGCCGCCAATAAAAAACTAAGTTAAATCTTTTCAGACAACTAAAACTCAACCAGAAGAATCCACCAATCAAACCCAATAAACAACTCATCTAGATGAAAACATAACCCTATTTTGCCAAAATCGAACCAATAACCCATCCAATCAATTAAAAATTAAATTGCGTACATGTGCTTTTCTTAGATGTGCATAAAGAAATAAAAACCGACTCTAATAATATAAATTCAAGTAAGTACTGAAACATGACGGAATGCTGAAACATACAATAAAATCGAACCTTACCTGAGTTTGACCGGAATTATACCAGAAGACATCGCGGAATCCTTATCTTTGTCTCCATCGCCACTTCTCAACAAAAGAAACACCATCGTCTTCCCGGCCATCACTACCACCGTCACTTCTCAACAAAAGAAACACCATCGTCTTCATCATGGTCGGCCATCACTACCGGCGTCGGCTCCTTCGTCGGAGAAGGGGGAGAACCCCAGAGGAATGGCTAAGGACATGAGAGACAAGACAGACGGGGGTTTTAAGAAAAGGAAGAGGTCGTCACAGTTGTCAACTGAACCACCGCCTCTTGCCACCACCATCCTCTGTCAAACCCTAGCACCACCACTGTTGTTTATTTCTCCAACCCGACACCACCTAGACCACCAGTGTTGTAGCTCCATCTAAAGGCACGCTCCGCCATCACCGGCGACCGGAACCCATCGGATCCCATTTTCTTTGCTGCTCTCTCTCCACTTTCTCAGACTCCTACTTTCTCTCTGTCTGCGTATTCTTTTCTTTTATGTCCCTCTCTACAACTGTTACAAGTAGGGGAAAAAGTAACAACAAAACTGGTACATGAATTTAAGCAGTGTGTACAACCTTTACAGCATGAGACATCAACCAAGCTTGAGGTACAAGTTGTAATGAAACAAAATGTTGCAAAATAGAGTATTATATAATATAATTGAAATATAGCACATTTCTTAACACACATATCACCGAAATATATCTAAAACACATGGCAATCTTTCACCTTTTTCATTTTTTTATTTTCGGGGTTAATGGGTCATATATTCAAATTAAATCTGTATTAAATATAAAAAAAATATATTTATCATCTGATACTTTTTATAATTACATGATAGATTATTTTATAGAAGTATCTTTATAGTTTCATTATTACTTGATACTATTTCTTTTAACGTCCAACAAAGTCCGACTACCCGGGTACACCTATATGCAAAATGGCACTCACGCATGCAATCGCAGACTGCCACTGCGCTGATGACCCGGCCTATCACCAATTCCAAAGGAAACCCTTAGCTTGGGCATGGCATTTTATCAAACGAGACCCAACCGACGAATATAAAATATATTAATAATGGAACAATAACAACAACAATAAATTAATTATTTAAAACCTCGTAAAATTCCACATTTTTTAAACTTCAGAAAAAGAACTTAAAATTTAGCAAATAGGTGAAATGAACTTATAAAATAAATTTATATGAATTATAATTTTTAACATCATACGGATGATAAGAAAGAAAATAGAAAGAATATTCAAAAAATAATAGATTCAAGTGCAAAATTTCTGTTAAAAAATAAATTAGGATTCACTTAAGTTTTGTGAAGCCCCCCCTCGATGTTTGGTTGTTCTATCGTTCTTCATGAACCTCTTCAGCAACCGGTTGGATATTATCTGTTGACAAATCGTGTTTCCCTCGCCCTCTAAAATCATATTATGTAGAATTGCACAAGCGTACATTATGTTTCTAGTTTTGTTAGCCTTCCAAAACCGTGCCAAATTTTGTGCTTTAGTACACCGAATACCCGTTCAATATCCTTTCTTGTCGATTATGTTGGAAATTTGTGTGTGAATGAAAGTCTTAAATGTGGTGGTTGACACTTTGTCCCACATTGGTGTGGGAACAAAAGGAAAAGGCTACTTAGAAGGAAAAACCTTGACCAAGCATTTGAACCTTTATGACATGTTTTACCGTAAGTCCTACCCGCACGTGCGTAGGGGAGGTGCAAAAAATGGGTTTCGGAACTGAAATTTGGTTGAACTCGTGCGTGCCCGCACTTCCTGCGGACATGAATGCAGCTCCGAAAACCTGGGTTTGTGTGAGGCAGTTTTTGCACTCGAGACTCATAATTGATTCGTTTTTTTAAATGAGTTTAAAACTGAAATGATTATTCAGTATTACAATTATTATGATCATTATTTGTCAGTTTTAAGTGATGCACTAATGACCATTATTTGATTTTAATTCTCTGCAATGATGGTCAGAATTCAAGCTTTCAAGCTGAATAGTTTAGACACCACAACAGCTTCACTTCTATCATTCTTAGTCTCTGCAACACAGCTCCTTTACTTTTCAGGCAAGTGTTCAAGTCCGGCAGTGCGCTGTTGCTGCTTTGAACTGGCGTACCCTGGTAACAGACCGCGAATTTGTTTAACGGAATTGTGTCAAACACAAGCCCAGTTCATTGTTCCTGTCTCGTTTATTTGTTGTTTCTGTTTCACCTTTCTTGTTCATATCAACAGGTTACTAACAAAATTCTTGGGTGAATTTCTTTCTTTATCACCATGTGGGCATGTATACAATTTGAAAGTCGTAACCTATTTAGAATAAATTCCATCAAAAGATAATAACTTTATTCCATTTACACATGTTTAAACAAGCTTGAAGGTTAAGTATTTACAAATTCTGTTATAGGGTGATAGATATCTATGACAAGAAATATTTACAGAAACCGAAATGGAGTGACATCCAACAAATATAATTTTTACATGAAGCCAAACACGACTTTGTCGGGATGTTTTGTAACACCCCAAAAATGGGTTTGGTAATTTAGAACCCGGTTAATATAAAGGAATGGGTAAAGTACCGTTAGTAGTAAAAAGTGTACCCATAAACAAAATGACTAGGAACAAATTAGCCTAGTGGTGTCATGTACATAAGTAACAAGATTATGAGTTTTAGTCCCTTATATAATTAAAACGAAACTTGAGGGACCAAAACCGTTATGATGGAAACATGAGTTTTATTAATGAAAGTTTAACACACACAAACACACATTTTCGTGTGTTCTAGAAACGAGCAGAGCTCCATATGAGCCAAAACCCTAATCATGGAAAATCATCAAATCGAAAGGCTAAATGGAGTTTAAATTCACAACCGAGCATGGATTAATGATCACCTTCACAAGGGGATCATAAGGTATGTTTTAAAACCTAGATTAGTGATCTTGTATGAAGTGGGTTATGTTTAATCCATGAAATTGGTTTAAGTTAGAATGAATACTTGTTAATGCTAATATGTTGAAGTTGAATCATGGTTAAATTTTAGTTATATGGATAAATTAGAATAAAACCCATGCATGAATGTGAAGAGGATGATCATGAAGAAATTGTAGATGTTATATTGTGATTTTGTGATGAGCAAGGTAATATATGATAGATTTTGATAGACAAACTTGATGTGAAATTGATGATTATGAGGTCTTGTTTGAATGTGGTAGTTCATGAGATGAAGTTGGGAAAAACATGCTCAAAACACTTGTACATTATGCTTAGAAAGTGGTATGCACACCAAGTGTTCGATAAAATGCTTAGGTGAAAATGATAAGTGAAATTTGTATGCTAGCAATGGATAAATTATATGTAGAATGTGATAATGACGTAATAGATAATAGGTTTGCAAAAGGAATGTGTTTTAGATGGATTACAAGTGGGAAATTAGTGTGATAAGATGATACAGTAAGATACTTGCATTATGAAGTTGTACTACATGCTTTGAGGGTGTGATGCACACCGTATGTGGGATTAGGTGTTTGATCATAACTACTAAATAATCATGTACTAAATATTAAGCGTGTGAACTCACTAGCGAGTAAAGAAGGTGGAGTTATGTAAATGGGTTAATTTAGAATGTGTTGGTCAATTGGTAGGATCATGAAGAATTCGCATATGTAGGATTTACTATCTGATTATATGTGGATATAACTAGGTGACCGTGCGGTATGTGCGTCACCACATAAGTATGAAATGCACATGATGTTATTACTATGGTCTACCTTATTAAGAATAACAATTTATAGGTATACATGTAAGTTAGATCGTTGACTTTTGAAAGTCAACAATGTATGAATGTCATGTACTAGATGATTTATGTGCTATGTATGATGGTAATCGGATTGCGTGAGATTTGAATAAGGTAACAATTGATATGTGTCTCATGTATGCGAAAATGTGACTAATGGAAGTCAAATAATGTGTAAATAAAAGGAAATGAATGTTTGTATGTATGTATGATCATATATGCTAACTTTGGTACGAACGTGATGACATGTAAGGAAAGGAATCGTATCAATTGACTCAAGCACGGAGGGCTAACGTGGCGAGATGAGGAAGGAAGTAAGCTCTAATACGCACGCTTAAGGTAAGTGACTTCCGACTCACTTATTAGTATGTTTAGGGAGTTATTTAATGCTTATAAATGTGAGAAGGTCATGTATGATTAATTAATATATGGGAATTCTAAGGTAGGAATGATTGTCGGGGCTGAAAGTAGCTAGTTACGTCGGAAATAAAATGGTGGAATCGAACGGGTCAAATAATGACATGAAGGATCTTTAAGCCTTTTTTCTTATAATTCAGCTTTTGATGTGAGTTAGGATGGTAATGAAATCCGTAATTAAATTACGGACGCGCAGAAACAAGAATTACACAAAACGGACGCGTAGCTCAAAAGTTATGTAAGTTTCAATTTGAGTTTTGGTTGAAAACATAGCTGGGCACTTTATGCATCAGCAAAGGGAAGTATTCTGTCGAAATAGGGTCGTCGAGCTACGCAGCAGCAATTCAGTTTCACCGTCGTGCAACGCGACAAACGTCGCGCCCAGCGACCGCCCGGGGTAGGGGCTGTTGCGCCCCGCGAGAGCCAGTTAGCTGGCAAATCTTCTTTTTCTAGTTCGTTTCAGCAAGAATGTTCACTCAACAGTTGGAACGTTCACTCGTCAGCAAGAAGGTTCACTCAACAGTTGGAACGTTCACTTGTTGGCAAGAATGTTCACTCAACAGTTGGAACGTTCACTCGTCGGCAAGAATGTTCACTCAACAGTTGGAAAACGTTCACTCGTCAGCAAGAATGTTCACTCAACAGTTGGAACGTTCACTCGTCGGCAAGAATGTTCACTCAACAGTTGGAACGTTCACTCGTCAGCAAGAATGTTCACTCAACAGTTGGAACGTTCACTCCTCGGCAAGAATGTTCACTCAACAGTTAGAACGTTCACTGGTCAACAAGAATGTTCACTCAACAGTTGGAACGTTCACTCCTCAGCAAGAATGTTCACTCAACAGTTGGAACGTTCACTCGTCAGCAAGAATGTTCACTTAACAGTTGGAACGTTCACTCCTCAGCAAGAATGTTCACTCAACAATTGAAATGTTCAATCATGAGCAATAAAGTTCATTCAAAGTATGTGTGGGAAACAATTAAGTTTGGAGATATGTATGTGTATAGATCTACCTACATGTTAGTGACAGAATCCATAGGTAAACATGAATAGAAATGAACATGCACGTAAGTTTGTACGTATGAGACTTATTTATATGGATGTTTGGGACTAGGATATGTTAATAAAATTATATGGGAATGTAAGTGGTATGTAAGAGCTTGTATGTATGTATGTGTGCGTGTACGAATGTGTGTGTGCATATGTAGGTGTATATGTTTGTGTACATGTATGATTTAGGAATGTAAGCATGTATGGATGTAATATGCTATGAATGAACGTAGGAATTAGTATACATATATGAATGCGAGATGTTATAAATGTATGAAGGAATAGTTTCATTATGTTTGGGGATTGACGTTTGCTAATGGTGTGCCTTGAAATTGAAATGTAATGCAGGTAAAAGAACATCGGGTTCATGAGGTATCGAAGTCGAACTCGGAACGAGAAAATACGAGAGGACAGTTGAATGAATCAAAGTTTATATTGTTGAATGATATTGGATATTAAATTACATGAGAATAATGTCGTATGATGTTGGTTAAGTTGCATGTGATGTCCACAGGTACTACACAGATTCTTCTACCACAAACGAAGAGAAGCGGGCATAGATCGAGTCGAGAGTAAGGATTGTACGGAAAAGAACGGTCACCTACCTTTAATTATGTGACACTTGTAGAATTATTTTATTATGTACGTTGTCCATTCAGTTAGTAAATGTTAAACGTTTTATGACTGAGTCTTTACGTAAGCAATGTATTTAGTAAAGTAAGAAAGATTTTTAAGGCTCTTTTTCCGTTGCGTCGTTTTTAAGTTATTACGTGTGAGGGCGTTTCAAGTTGGTATCAGAGCCATGGTTTGAGGGAAATCAAGTATGAGGAGGTAAATACTTGAACTCAAACCCATGTTCTCTTGTGATAAGGAACCCGTACAATTCGAGACTCGATCAAGATCTAAGGGTAGAAGCAAAGGTAAGTATGTGCTTAAGTATGTATTTGAAGAAAACTAACAGTATGTTATGTGTAAGGTAAGCATAATTGCTTGGAGAATATGATCCGTGAATGCGGTCTAGGACCGGCACCAAGGCATGTAATAAGATGAATTGACCCCAGGTACGTAAAGTTGTGGGTGCATGTAATGGTAAAATCTATCAAGTGAAGGAAAATTTTAAATGAAATATAATAATAGGATGGTAATGAAGTTTCGAAAATGTTACACATGCCGAAACCTAATTCTTCGGATATAAGGTGACGATTACACGAAGACACGAAACTAGTATGTGGATTGGCCAGTACACAAGAAACATATGACGTTTGTGAAACCGTGATAATTGTTACAGGTATGTCCATTAGAATTAGGTAGTAGGTGGACGTGAGGGTGAAGAGAAATGTAAGACTTTCAGAGATTTGAAAGTACCAAATACATATGGGAAGTATTTATGATATGTTTGATTAGGTGATTTGAGAGGTTACCTATCCCAAATGTTTAACCACTCCCTTCACCCTTAGGTCCCCCAACAATGAGTACATGCCCCATTTTCAACGGATAATAAAAAAATGCTTCCAAAGTTTTGAATAGATGATGGAATGGTGAAATTTATCCGAAGAAAAAAATATATATACCATACCTAAAACATATAAATACTTAAAGTATATATATAAAGGAGTAGAGCCCCTAAGCTAACTAAGATTGGATCCCAGGAGCTTGAACCGTACATCCTAAATTAGCGGTTATTCAAGAAATGAGTTCAAGCCTACTGATCCAAACCCAACCAAGTTCTCCTACAAGCACTTCAAATCATGTGATACTCCTAAGTACAAGGGCACCGAGGGCGCTACCGCCTTATAGCGATGGTTTGAGGAAATGGAGAGCACATTCTTATATTGTGTAACACCCCGAAAATGGGTTTGGTGATCAAACCACATTAGCACTAAGAGACGGGTAAAATACCGTTAGTGGTAAAACTTACCCGGTAAATATTAGGATTTAAATAATTAATCCTAATATTAAATAAGAAGTGAATAAAAGCTTTTAAGGAATAAGATGGATAAAAGGCCCGAGTTAACGGGACCTAAAATAAACTTAGTCATAAATATTCCCGAACCCGCTAAGTTAACTAGGAATATTAAACCTAGTTAATAAGTGGGAATATCATTGAAAATAATTAGGTTGTGACCTAATTAATAACTAACCAAACACGAGGGACCAAAGCCGGGTAACTTGAAAATGGAATTATAAACTTAAAAATAAAACATAACACACACACAAGAGTGTGTGTGTGTGTGCGTGAGATGAAGCAGGAGACAAGCTCCATGGGAGCTAACCCTAGAATCAACAAATTCACCAAATTGAAGCTCGAATCAAGATCCAAATCGATGCATGAACGTGTAGAAACGATCACCAAGTCAAGGGGATCGTGAGGTATGTTGAATTTCTAACATTCGTGAAGTTGTAAAAATTGATAATCATCCTAATCGTGAATTAGGCATGAATTAGAGAAGCTATGGCTAGATTAGTGATGAATACTTGCTTAGGAACGAAACCCTAAGTGAAAATCATACATATGATGCTATGACTTGAATGATTTGGTGATTACCTACATGTGTGGTAAATGGGTTTATTGACAATATGAAGAACACTTGAATTAGAGTGTTAATTTGATGAATATTGATTGTTTTGAAATAAGTTCTTGATATAGTCCATGAACACTAGACATAGAGGTTTGATTTTTGATGTAAATCTTGGTAAAGATAACTAGTTATGGACTAGTTAGTAAATATGTAAAATCATGCACACTAGGTGTTTGTTAAAATGCCTAAATGAGAATTAAGTGTTGATAATGTGCCTAATTGAGTCTTGTGAACTTGATAGTGCAATCATAAGTGTTAATTGGTGAATTGACTTTTGAATAGTCAAACCGACCATTAATAAGATCGAACGGTATTTGTGATAGAAAATATGTAAGATGGAATAGTCATACTTAATGATGACTAATATAACCGTCTTACGAATTATGATGATAGTTTGACGCTTGACAAGCTAGGTGGAGGCTTGGAAAGGAAGCGGGTCAAACGAAGCAAGAATGGTGGAAAAGCATTATTCGGATGCAAGGTAAGTATAGCTTACACTAGTCTTAGATTGTGTAATATTCCCTTAGCGTATAAGTAACGAATGGAATAACTAAACAATTAAAATACGATGTTCCGTCGTGTAGGCGTACGGAACTAGATAATCAAAGATGAAAGAAACCATAATAATGGTTAAAAAGGAAGTAAATAGATAATTCGGTCATATTATGACGAAAGTGGTAATAAAAAGGTTTATAAGTAAAAATGACCATACCGTGTTAAACGGAGCGGGTCATGTAGTTGAGATGATAATAAATATCATCTCGAAAAGACAAACGGTCAATTCGGCCAAACGGGTCAAAAGGTGTAGACGTCACCTTTTGACAATATTGACTAATGATCTTTTGTCGAGTTATATGCTTACAGGAATAGAAATCCAATGAATACTCGCATCGCTCTTACTTAGCGATTATAAAGCAAGGTATTTATAAATCGGGTCTACTTGTTGATCCGGGCCAGGTATGCATATTCATGTCGTAGTTTAAAATGCTATTTTGGTCGAATAAATGGGATAGAGAGTCTTTCGTAGTAAAAAGAACATAATCGACCAAAACGCCCTTGTTGGCTAATTCGAGCAAACAACCTTTAAAAGTTGTTTGGAAACGAGTTCTATGATTAGGTAAATACTTAGAATAAATATAGAAGCATTCGAAAGCGTTTTTAGGCTTGAAAATGCTTAAATACCCGTAACGGGTCAAAATAAGTATCCGAGTAAAAATGGGTTTAATTTGAGTAATTAAACCGGCGATTAAAATCTAATATGATAGGCAACATTAAGTCGAAGAAGTATATGTGACATAAGGGTCAAATAAACATGTTTGATGGTGAACTCGCAAACGGGTCAAAATTGGCAAAAAAGGGAAATAAGCCGAAAACTTAGAAGTCTTAAATTTTGTTAAGTTGAATGTCGGATTTTAACCTCATAAGATGGAGGATTAAATTACGGACGCGTAGGAAAAGGAATCGGGTAAAACGGATCAATAACGAAGAAGTTATGGCCGTTTCCGTAAAAACTGGCATAGCTGAACTAAGCTGCAGACCTGCTGATGCAGGGGCCACCGTAAATTACGGTGTCCACCGTAATTTACGGTGGAGTTGAAAAATGCTACGGTGGATCCCTCCTGGTTTACGGTGGGGGCCTGTACTACCAGTGGCCACCGTAAATTACGGTGCCACCGTAATTTACGGTGGAGGTCAGGTTGAAAACTTTGTTTTGTTATCAATTGTTTCTCGAATTCGTTTAGACGCGTTTTAAGTCCCGTATGACTAAAGCATTTCATGTTTATGAAATGTAGGTACATTTTAGATGCCGGAAGATGATCAAGCTCAATGAAGAACCGAACACTATAAAGACTCATGCTTCCGCACATTGCCTCGTTGAAAATTTTAACGACGAACCCAATCACGTTTGTAGAATAGCTTATGAATTGTAAAAGTTTTAATTTACTCGGAATTTCCTAAGGATACTTAACACTAAATACATGTCTGTATTCGTAATTTATACGAAAACCGTTAATATAATAACTAGAGTGTTACAAGTTGGTAATCAGAGCTCAAGGTTAAAGAGTAAGGTGTGTTCGGTTCGAGGCTTGATCGCAAATCCGGTAAGTGTATGTATGTTAATCGTTAGCGTATTAAAGTGTTGTAAACAACACATAGGGTTATCGTGAAATACACGTTACCCCAAATTAAATGATAGATATGGTTAACAACATTTCGTGCGTTGACACATATAGTACAAAAGCCTTGTACTATGACACGGGCATTTAGTAAAGTTGACATTACTAACTTTGTGAATGTCTTGACTGAAGGACACCTACATTTAAAGATGGCAAAGGTTAAACAAATGCAAGATGTGAAAGAGGAACAGTCCGAGGCATGACAAGAGGAACATGCCCATCAAGGACTAAATCGCGTAACGACCGCGAACAAGGCTAATGGCAAGAGAAGCCCGTTAGGGCAAGCATTATCAGGTGCACGTTTTAAATCATTGCATAAATAGTAATATGCAACAGATATGTAGAGATTGAAAGTTGCATATGTAGATTGAAAACTTGGAAAGACCTGAATAGAAAACCTATCCGGGATATTGTTTCCATGAAAAACAGATAGAGGTATTACTTACATAGGGCGTGATGTGAAAACTGTAAAAAGGTCATGCGTGTCATGTGTTAATCGCTTACTCTGGCCAAGTAAGTAGCGGCATATGATACCATGAACTTCTTATGGCGGACACGTTTACATCCGATGTAGTAAGGGCAGGGTGAATGGGACTAATTAAAAAGTACCCAAATGAATCAGATAAGCAAAATATTTGATAATAATGTAAACGCACAACCAAGTGACGGGAGCGTATTACATTAGGATAATGAGCCCGGGTGAAGGGACAAACAAGCATGTAAAATGATTTAGACAAGTATTGGGAGGGAGTGTACTTACACTCGAACCCAGAAAACATCAAGCATGTAAAATGATTTAGATAAGTATTGGGAGGGAGTGTACTTACACTCGAACCCAGAAAACATCAAGCATGTAAAATGATTTAGATAAGCATTGGGAGAGAGTGTACTTACACTCGAACCCAGAAAACATCAAGCATGTAAAATGATTTAGACAAGTATTGGGAGGGAGTGTACTTACACTCGAACCCAGAAAACATCAAGCATGTAAAACAATTTAGACAAATATTGGGAGGGAGTGATACTTACACTCGAACCCGGAGAATGTAAACATGTAAGATGAGTTAGATATGCATTGGGAGGGGGTGTACCTACACTCGAACCCGGAAAATGCAAATATGTTCCTTAACGGGTCATTTTTGTAAAACGTCGAACTTAAGGATAAAGTCAGAATATAAAAACCGAAGCGAGGTCTTAATGCATACCGGGAGGGTTGCAATAATAACAATTTCGGTAAAACACCCGGTGGATGGGTAAGAATTAAACACATGCGTAAACCAAGAGACGTGAACGTGGGTCGAATAAAGAATAAAGTGGATTGTTTATAAGTGATGGATTTCACATTAATAGGTCAAACATGTTGAATACCATATAACGCCGAATGGCACAAATGAGCACTAGCCAGATAAAGGTAGTGTTAAATGCAAGAGAATAATGAGCCCGGCAATGGGACATAATCAAACACGAATGTATGTAAACTGGATAAGGGTGAGTATAAGATAAAACGACGCATAAATGACGTGAGAAATCATAAAGTCGGAAAATGTGCCCGAAAAGAAACGAATGTAGCTTTAGACTACGGTCAAGGTCAAAGATAATATCAAAACGATAATAAATGATGTTAAGCAAAAACATGGTGCCTTAACGCCGTATGCGTATATAAATGTATACACATTTGAAGGAAGACTCGAATAAAAGATGATCTACGGGATCATCATAACCTACGAGGTATTAATTAGAGCAAAAGGTCTACGGGACCAAAACGACCCACGGGTCATGATTAGAAAGAAGTTATAAGGACTTCGCCTTAAAGAGGTGAATGTCTAATCAAAAATAGCCCATAAGGCTAAGTGAAGAAACCTACGGGTCAATATTGTAAAGCAAGGGGAACTGGTTACAATTCTTCGTGTAAAATAATAATGGTCAGGAATAAAACTCAAAACGGAAATTCCTAGACATGAGAAAAAGATATAAGACAAGGAGAAAATGTAAACTAAAAATTTAGTTTTTAGTTAAAAGCAATGTTTTAACAAACATAAGTAGTAAGAGATGGTTTAGAAAATCTTAGACACACATAAGGCCGGAGATGGCAAATTAGTATACCCGTGTGACGGGGTATGAAGTGACGGCGTCAAATTAGGCTAGCCGCAAAACTATTCAAGGTTAAGAAAATGTCATGAAGAATACAAAACGCTTGTTAATATAAGACAAGTGCGTGATAAACCTGTTAAAAGACTAACGAGACTGAGTGGTCAAGTTACAACTCAGTCAATAAAGATTAAGGGTTATAAGCAGTAAGTAACGGCCCGCGAGGCCTTACACATGAAAGACGTACGCGTCAGTATACATGAAAACTTTTAACTAAAAGATAACGAGTTTTTAAATGGTTACCTTATAAGGTAAACCATAGCAAATAATAAGGGTAAAAAGTAACTGGACTAATAAGTCTAGTTAGTGAGACCGGTTGAGGTCATTTAAGTAATTTGGTTGCTTGTAAGCGGTGGATTCGGTATAACTGAACCGAATAAATGAATTTTAAAACAAAATAAATTGTTGCTAAAAGTGAAAGATTTCACTAAAGACCTTTAAATGGGTCAAAGTAACGGATCCATAAAGAATTCGATAATATTTGGAAGTGATGAATAGCGCTAGTTAACTAAACTAGTGAAAATAACGGAATTACGTTATTTCAAGCCACATTATGTCGTATGAGGTACGTAGAGGTTCTGTTACCATAATTTTTCTGGTAATACTAACACTTGGTTAAAGTATGAGTAATGCTTAAGAGATTACTCAAGTCAAACGCATTGAGTTTAGAACTCAATGAACTATGTAAGCCAGGTTTCGAGGACGAAACCTCTTTAAGGGGGGTAGACTTGTAACACCCCGAAAATGGGTTTGGTGATCAAACCACATTAGCACTAAGAGACGGGTAAAATACCGTTAGTGGTAAAACTTACCCGGTAAATATTAGGATTTAAATAATTAATCCTAATATTAAATAAGAAGTGAATAAAAGCTTTTAAGGAATAAGATGGATAAAAGGCCCGAGTTAACGGGACCTAAAATAAACTTAGTCATAAATATTCCCGAACCCGCTAAGTTAACTAGGAATATTAAACCTAGTTAATAAGTGGGAATATCATTGAAAATAATTAGGTTGTGACCTAATTAATAACTAACCAAACACGAGGGACCAAAGCCGGGTAACTTGAAAATGGAATTATAAACTTAAAAATAAAACATAACACACACACACAAGAGTGTGTGTGTGTGCGTGAGATGAAGCAGGAGACAAGCTCCATGGGAGCTAACCCTAGAATCAACAAATTCACCAAATTGAAGCTCGAATCAAGATCCAAATCGATGCATGAACGTGTAGAAACGATCACCAAGTCAAGGGGATCGTGAGGTATGTTGAATTTCTAACATTCGTGAAGTTGTAAAAATTGATAATCATCCTAATCGTGAATTAGGCATGAATTAGAGAAGCTATGGCTAGATTAGTGATGAATACTTGCTTAGGAACGAAACCCTAAGTGAAAATCATACATATGATGCTATGACTTGAATGATTTGGTGATTACCTACATGTGTGGTAAATGGGTTTATTGACAATATGAAGAACACTTGAATTAAAGTGTTAATTTGATGAATATTGATTGTTTTGAAATAAGTTCTTGATATAGTCCATGAACACTAGACATAGAGGTTTGATTTTTGATGTAAATCTTGGTAAAGATAACTAGTTATGGACTAGTTAGTAAATATGTAAAATCATGCACACTAGGTGTTTGTTAAAATGCCTAAATGAGAATTAAGTGTTGATAATGTGCCTAATTGAGTCTTGTGAACTTGATAGTGCAATCATAAGTGTTAATTGGTGAATTGACTTTTGAATAGTCAAACCGACCATTAATAAGATCGAACGGTATTTGTGATAGAAAATATGTAAGATGGAATAGTCATACTTAATGATGACTAATATAACCGTCTTACGAATTATGATGATAGTTTGACGCTTGACAAGCTAGGTGGAGGCTTGGAAAGGAAGCGGGTCAAACGAAGCAAGAATGGTGGAAAAGCATTATTCGGATGCAAGGTAAGTATAGCTTACACTAGTCTTAGATTGTGTAATATTCCCTTAGCGTATAAGTAACGAATGGAATAACTAAACAATTAAAATACGATGTTCCGTCGTGTAGGCGTACGGAACTAGATAATCAAAGATGAAAGAAACCATAATAATGGTTAAAAAGGAAGTAAATAGATAATTCGGTCATATTATGACGAAAGTGGTAATAAAAAGGTTTATAAGTAAAAATGACCATACCGTGTTAAACGGAGCGGGTCATGTAGTTGAGATGATAATAAATATCATCTCGAAAAGACAAACGGTCAATTCGGCCAAACGGGTCAAAAGGTGTAGACGTCACCTTTTGACAATATTGACTAATGATCTTTTGTCGAGTTATATGCTTACAGGAATAGAAATCCAATGAATACTCGCATCGCTCTTACTTAGCGATTATAAAGCAAGGTATTTATAAATCGGGTCTACTTGTTGATCCGGGCCAGGTATGCATATTCATGTCGTAGTTTAAAATGCTATTTTGGTCGAATAAATGGGATAGAGAGTCTTTCGTAGTAAAAAGAACATAATCGACCAAAACGCCCTTGTTGGCTAATTCGAGCAAACAACCTTTAAAAGTTGTTTGGAAACGAGTTCTATGATTAGGTAAATACTTAGAATAAATATAGAAGCATTCGAAAGCGTTTTTAGGCTTGAAAATGCTTAAATACCCGTAACGGGTCAAAATAAGTATCCGAGTAAAAATGGGTTTAATTTGAGTAATTAAACCGGCGATTAAAATCTAATATGATAGGCAACATTAAGTCGAAGAAGTATATGTGACATAAGGGTCAAATAAACATGTTTGATGGTGAACTCGCAAACGGGTCAAAATTGGCAAAAAAGGGAAATAAGCCGAAAACTTAGAAGTCTTAAATTTTGTTAAGTCGAATGTCGGATTTTAACCTCATAAGATGGAGGATTAAATTACGGACGCGTAGGAAAAGGAATCGGGTAAAACGGATCAATAACGAAGAAGTTATGGCCGTTTCCGTAAAAACTGGCATAGCTGAACTAAGCTGCAGACCTGCTGATGCAGGGGCCACCATAAATTACGGTGTCCACTGTAATTTACGGTGGAGTTGAAAAATGCTACGGTGGATCCCTCCTGGTTTACGGTGGGGGCCTGTACTACCAGTGGCCACCGTAAATTACGGTGCCACCGTAATTTACGGTGGAGGTCAGGTTGAAAACTTTGTTTTGTTATCAATTGTTTCTCGAATTCGTTTAGACGCGTTTTAAGTCCCGTATGACTAAAGCATTTCATGTTTATGAAATGTAGGTACATTTTAGATGTCGGAAGATGATCAAGCTCAATGAAGAACCGAACACTATAAAGACTCATGCTTCCGCACATTGCCTCGTTGAAAATTTTAACGACGAACCCAATCACGTTTGTAGAATAGCTTATGAATTGTAAAAGTTTTAATTTACTCGGAATTTCCTAAGGATACTTAACACTAAATACATGTCTGTATTCGTAATTTATACGAAAACCGTTAATATAATAACTAGAGTGTTACATATTGTGACTATCCCAAAGACCGCAAGGTCTGTTACGCCATAGGCTGACTCATAGGTCTAGCTCTAACCTGGTGGAACGGCGAGAAGAAGACTCGGGGAGCCGAAGCGGCCGTAGCCTTGACTTGACTTAGGAACAACTCAAGGAAATTATGATCCGACGGTTTTGCCCGCGTGGTTAAATCAAAAAGTTGGAAGACGAGTTCTGGGCTCTACAGCAAGTAGGCGGTGAGAACATGACCTACAATAAGCGATTCCACGAGCTTAATCAGTTCGTCCCTTACATGTTCACTTCCCTCTCTAGGCTCATAGAGAAATACATCGAGGGTCTCCCAGATATAATTTAAGACCCAGTTCTGAACAGTGAACCAGCAACCCTTGAAGCCACTATTCGTATAGCCTCACAACTCACTGAACATCGCGTCAAAGCAGGGGATCTCAAGAGAAAATGAGTGCAAATTGTTAATGGGTCAATGAAGGTTACAAAAATTTTAAATTATTTCTTAATTTAAATAACACATTTGTTTATAAACAAAATCTTCACTTTTGAGCAATGATTATAAAGTTTTCAATATGTATAAAATGTCAAATGATTATAAGTTTTCAACTATTCTAATAAAGTTTTATATTTAAAATGATGGGTGGAGATACAATAGGAAATTTATTTGGCTAGAAAGGCTAGGAAGTGATCTTGATCATCCATTTAGTTAATCAAGGGCTAAGATTAAATCAGAGAAATTGAAGGGAAGAAAAGAGGCGCGTGAGTTTGTTTAGGGACATTCTAGTCAATCTAAGCCAATAGTTTCTCTCTCCTCCAATTCCCCCCATTTTTTAAACGTTAATAACTCTTTCATACGACATTATTTTTTTTTATAAAAATTGCACCAAAAAACGAGCGTTTTTTATCTTTAAAACTAGTATACTATTGCTATATTTTAAAAAAAAAATAAAACCCAGTTGCGTAAAACGCAATAGAAAAACCCCCAGTTACATAAAACGCAATGAAAAAAAAACATAAAAAATGACATTTTTCTAAAACGCAATGCACCAAAAACACAAAGAAATGATTTAATTGTAAAACGCAATGGCCAGAAAACACAAAGAAATGTCTTATTTCTAAAACGCAATAGCCTTAAAACTCAAAAGAAAATGTACTTTCTAAAACGCAATGGACTAAAAACACATAAAAATGTGTTTTACCTAAAACGCAATGCACCAAAAACACAAACAAATGTCTTATTTGTAAAACGCAATGGCCAGAAAACACTTAAATTGTTTGTTTTCTAAAACACAATGGACTGAAAAACACATAAAAAAGTGTTTTACCTAAAACGCAATGCACCAAAAACACAAAGAAATGTCTTATTTGTAAAACGCAATGGCCAGAAAACACTTAAAAATGACTAATTCTAAAACGCAATGGACTGAAAACACATAAAAAATGTGTTTTACCTAAAACGCAATGACGAAAAACACTTCAAAAATGTGTTTTACCTAAAACGCAATGACTAAAAACACTTAAAAATGTGTTTTTTTTTCTAAAAGGCAATAGTCAGAAAACACATAAAACTCTCTTATTTCTAAAACACAATGGATTTTACTGTAATAAAAATGCATCAAAAAACACAAAAAACTCTCTTATTTCTAAAACGCAATGGACACATAAAACTGTCTGTGAATTGTCTGTGAACTGTCTACGAATTACTGTCTTCGAAATGAGCCAATTTCTGGAAAATTAATTTTTCTGGTGCATTTTTATTACAACAATTTAATCGGAAAACACAATGAATTGTCTGTGAACTGTCTGTGAATTGTCTGTCAACCCCAGCCAGGGGCTCTGCCCCTTGGCCCCGCTAGGGGCTGCCGACCCTAGGACCCCGCTACCAGGGGCGCTGCCCCCAGACCCCCGCCAAGATCGTAAAACGCAATGAATAAATCAAAAACACAAATCGTAAAAATGAAATTAAAGAATTTCTTACATGGGTCGAAGTGATTTCTTCAACAATTGACGATTTTTGAATGATTGAAACACTTATCAGCCCTCGAATTGAACGAATCGAGTGATTATCTTCAAAATCACCGGAAAAAAACGAGATTTTGTATAAAATTAAACTGGATTTTCTTAAAAAAAAAGCTGAAGAACACGTTGATCGGGTGTTTGAATCATTGATTGGTGATGAAAATCGCACTATAATGTAGTGATTATTGAGATAGAAAGTGAAGAAATGGTTGAAGATGGTGGGTTTTGAAAATGGTGGGTTTTGAAGTTACTGCGTTTTGAAAAGGAAGAAGAAAGGGTTGGATTGACTAAAATACCCTTTTTCTTTTTTTTAAATGTTGCCACATGTCCTAATCCTATTACTTTCTACACTTTCTAGCCAAAATAAACTTCCTATTTGATATTTTCCCTTAAAATGATTAAACAGTTTCTTTCATTTTTTCAAAATGATAATTTTATTAATTAAATCAGAACCTACACCTTATCTTTCACCTATATATATCCAACGTCCACATACACTGTCATTCAAATATTCAATCACTCAACTCCTTTGTCTCTCCAACACCACCACGCCCACTTTCTCTCTCTAAGGGCATGTGTAGTCATAAAGCCCTCAAAGGGGCGTTATGCGCCATGTGACATGCCACGTCAGCAAGGGGCTTTATGGGGCTTTATGCAATTTGAGGCCGTAGTCATAAAGCCCATGTGTAATCATTCACTCTTCCTCCCCTCTGTTGAGCTCACGACCAAACCCCAAACCCTACAACACACACACACACAGAGCCAGACACCCCCTTGCCTCCCTCGTTCTCTTCTCTGATTCAAGTCCGGTGACGGAGATCGGAACTCCGACCGGCTGGCTGCCACCACCTTTCTCTCCGACAAGCACCCGCACCCCCTTTCTCCTCTTTCTTCTCCGGGCGTACACACACAGCCCCCCTTTCCCCCTTCATTCATGGCGCCGCGAAATTCTTAACGCCTTTTCTTTTTTTTTGTTCATAGCGCCGGGGGGGCGGTGTGGGCGGCGCCATAGCGGCGCTATGGCCCTTGGCCGCGCCCCACTACGCAAGACCTAAGA
This sequence comes from Helianthus annuus, assembly GCF_002127325.2. Lineage (NCBI taxonomy): Eukaryota > Viridiplantae > Streptophyta > Magnoliopsida > Asterales > Asteraceae > Helianthus > Helianthus annuus. The sequence goes on along the minus strand of NC_035448.2, from coordinate 193,118,942 downwards.
CCGTGTGATATGGTGAGGCGGGGGTTTGAGGCATTGGTTGACGTGTGAAAAGTTTAACCTTACAGTAACTTGGAAATTTAATACAAACATGAAAATTGTCTCTGACGTGTGAAACCGAACACGACTAGTACTAAATGACATGGACACCATTGTTTAACCACACATTTTTATAAGCGCTTTATTATTGATGTATTAAATTATGATGTTTTGTGTTTTGAAGGAAAAATATAGCGTGCGGAAACTCCCTTGCTATTTTTTCGATGGGTGTTAGATTCTTCGTCGGACCAGCTGTGATGGCAGCCGCTTCCATCGTTGTCAGTCTCCGAGGAACCCTCTTGTGTGTTGCCATTTTACAGATAAACAATATACATACATTAACTACCATTACCCACTTCACATTTCTATTAGACCATGTGTAGTGGTTAAACAAAATAATGCCCCTACCATGGGGCGTTTTGCGACACGTGGCAATGCAGTCAGCATGGGGCATTATTGGGGGTTATTGCAAAAGTGGCGTAGTCGGAATAATGCCCAATAACGCCCCTTCCAATTATTATTTTTTAATTAAAAACTTAAATAGTGATTGGTGGGGCCAGAGAGAAAGCTGCTCCTCCAATATTATTTTTAATTTATTGCAAAAGTGGCCTCCATTAATTAAGTTGTCAGACCATGTGGGGGTTAGCTCAATAGTGATTGGTGGGTGCAAATGTCTTCCAACGTTTTTAAAACAACGCCATTGAATTTTTTTCAAAAAATCACGCCAAACAACGCCCCATGTAATGGGGTGCGGTGTTTCATAGCGCTTTTTTCTAATTTTTTTTTAAAATACCGCCCCACTACAGGTGATCTAACTATGATCTAATCTCATAGTTAACTTTGATTTGATCATTGTTTTTCAAATACTAGGCTGCACTTACACAAGGAATTGTACCGTTTGTCTTTGACAAAGAATACAATGTTCAATCCGCAATGCTTAGCACCGGATAAGAATATAACCAACTAAACGTTTAATGTCACAAGTTAATATGATAATTATTAATTCTTTTAATTTGGATTTTACAGGGTGATATTTGGAATGTTGATTACATTGCCAATAACTCTAATCTATTACATTCTTGTTGGTTTGTAAGGCAAAGGAGTAAGGTACAAAATATGGGGAAGAGAGAGAAATCGGGTGTGGTTGATACTTGATATGCATACTCCATTGTGTGTGTTGCGCTACGTCATATATCTGAACTATATGATCAAATAGTGATGTTTTAATTCTAACTTTGTAAATGTAAAACTAAACTATTTTATAAGAAACTAACTTTGATGATCTTTAACTTGTAAGATTATATGTGATGTTTGTTGTATCAAATCATAACCAATTTTTAGTTTTTACAACTTTTAATATGAAGGTAACTTCTTTTCTTTTTTTAATTTTTTTTAATTTATATAGAATTATATTTCCATTAAAAAAAGATTTGTATTTAAGAAAATGCTATACTAATCTTTTGTAAACATTTATTTCATGTTCATGCATATGCTCAATGGGGCCAATTATGTCATACACTTCATCCCACAGTAAAACACATAACAAACAGTTTAATAAGTATTTCTATTCACTAGGGGTGTGTAAAAAACCGAATTAACTGACTCATAACCAAATTAACCACAAAAACCGAACCGAAAAAACCGAACCATACCAAAAACCAAAGGGTCGGTTAATTGTTCTTTTGAAAACCGAAAGTTGCGGGTCGGTTATGGTTATCAATGTTTCTATACGCTTGTCGGTTTTAGGATTTTCAACGTTTTTATTAATATTTGTAGGAAATAGGTTCACCTTTTCTAAAATATAATTACAAAATATATTATAACGAGTCTCTCGTTATTCGTAGGAAATATCATAGTACAATACCGGTTGCAATAACTAAATAAAAAAATATAAATATAATTATATATACCAATCTTGATTCAAGCCGCATCTCTGGTGGGTCCTTCACGCGCACTTGATAACATCCTAGACTCGAGTATTCATCATCTTGAGTCTTGAAAAATACTCCTTGACTGCAACAAAGAGCACACTAAAACGTTGACGATTTTGGTTGAGGCACGTGTTCAACACGCTTCCCTTAAAACAGATTTCGCGCCTCTACTAAAGACGACGCGTCTGTCTCCCAGGGTACAACAGCCGAAACAGTCTGTACTGCCGGAGATGGCTCACCGGCCCAAGGTTACATCCGGTAATTGTAGTGTTTGAACTCATGTGGTGGAAAACAAGTAGAGAATACTCATCTCTTTAGTTGGTCTTCAAGTGTTTATCCTACTTCTAGTATTCTTCATGTATAAAGCAATACCCTATTCTCTTTGTTCTAACAAAAAGAAAGGCACATAGCCTACTATTTGTACAAGACTAGTGAAAGGTTTCACTTAATTATTCACTTAATTAGTCACTTAATTAGAGACTTAAAAACTCTAATAAAACTAATTAAATACTCAAGAGTTACTCTTTTATTTACCACATGAATATTCTAATTAATATTTATAATTTCATTAAATTATAAATATATTTAATATCCATTCACCAAATTTCCAACAATCCCCCACATGAATGGAGATCATTCAAAACACTTAAAATTTCCAATGTAACCTCGACAGTTGAGTTTTGCATACGATAGGTAGGTGTTACCCTTTGAACCTTCGCTCATGAAATGCACTTAGCCCACTAGCTCTGAGTAGATCTCGATGTCTTTGAACTCGTCTGCCGTTTGTGTAGACGACAATACACTTCACACAAGACTCTCCCTAGCCGGGTCATCTCCTCATAGTCATGTCCAATAATGGTTGTGGAACACTTTCCTGGTTCTGCGAGAGCTCTATGAATTGTGCCCTCAATTACATTTGAAGCGACCCCACTTCTCTCTAACATAGGTGATTCTCCTTAGATCATTAAAAGCATTGTGGTTATCGTGATTTATCCAAATCATTTACCACATATTATGCTTACCCTCACAGTTGTCACTTTTAGGAATGGACTAGGAAGTTTATTAATTTTTTATAATAAACTACCTTATTAAATGCGTAGGGTTATTCCCCCACAGTGACCTCGCTTATTCATACAATTAGGTTTTCCTATTGAACTCAATTCTTGGGATCTCCAGTCTACTGAGTTAGGTTTCCATCATATGAACTTCATTTTTCAAGGGTTTCAGTCCCATTCCACAACTTGATCTCTAATAAACCCTCAGGTTGTTGGATCCATAACATTAGCAAATAACTTTGCGTATTTGAGATCAGTTGTCATGATGTGTTATTAACTCATAAGTTAATTTTGCCTATTGTCAACTTCTAAGACTATAACCTCAGTGGTCATCTGAATCTGGTTATAATATATGTCTTTGTAAGATACGCTTATCATTTAAGGCAAACACATCTCCATTATGCACTGCGACCTTTGTGTCCTCCACATAGTCGTCTGTTTGCAATGTTAGATTGGATTACAAATCCTTATTGCCAAACTTTTATGATACAAATGCAAGACACCCCCACATTTAAGTGTTATAGGATATCATCCAGATGGGGTAATGAAAACCATTTCTACATACCCTTATAGGGTTGTTTCTAAATGGATCATTCCCCACATTTCTTGCCATTTGATCAACATTTTCATAACTTCACTTATGACGACATTTATACACATATGATTGAACAAGATCAACCTCATTGTATCAGTAAATTCAACTCATACTGCATTAGCTTACATAAGCTTCTGAGCTAACCAAAGAAACACTTGCCATTGTCATAAGTTTGTCACCAACTTAGAATAATTCTAATTTAACATCTAGAATAAGCTTAGACAATGAGTTCTCCTCATTAGCTTTTCGAACAAACTCTTAAAAGTTACATGTTTTTTCCTTATAATGAATGAAAAATCCTCTCTCAACTTTGTCTATACACAAATTCGTTTTGTGTTCATACACATTTGAATGTTTAGAGTTAATTAGTCTCCGTCAAGACCCATAATTAACCAAGTACTAGTCTAGCATGCTTTAGATTATAATACTTTAGCATGTGAACAGAAGATGCATCATTCTGATTCTTCACAGCTCTAAGGATATCATAATATCACTTTGCAACATCCATCCCTTGTTAAGACAAAATAATGAGACTTATTCATAATCCTAAAACATCAATATTTAGGAAAGTCTCACAAATTATTGTATATAGCACATAGCTAAATTTCATCCTTCATTTAAGGAACATAACTTGTTTACCTTTGATCTCCAACATTCTACCATTGACTCATAAGTACTTAAACATAAGTCTTAATCCAAGTCACTTGGTAAACACATTCATCACCAACAAGATGAATGTTTCTCGTCTACAATCACTATTATGTATGAGACAGAGTCAACTAGATCGACACTCAACAACATGGCATTCATAATTTGCCATAAGTGATTTGCACACATCTATTGTTATTCATTAGGAGATATATATATATATATATATATATATATATATAGGATGCACTCCTAAATGAAGGTAAAATCTCCATATGGATCTAACAATGATCAAGTGGTAGACACATCTACTTATAAATCTCGCAAGATTTATTAAAGGTATACAATAACATATAGTACTTTACTTTCATATGTTAGAATTCACACTTGTGAATTTTCCAACGACTTCTAATGAAGTATGTTGACATGAATGTCCTTAGTGTATTTCATCTCAATACACTCACTACGTTCTTTCATTACTCACTCATGATGTGGTTATACATTTGATGTTTTGTTTTGGACTTTTAGTCAATGTAACAACTCTCAAGTTATTTATGTCCAAGTATTTTCATGTACTATCCGTTTAAAACCATATTCTTATAAACAATATATAACCGACGTTATAATTATTTTCCACAAAAATAATTTATACGTCACAACCATTAATGATTTATTTCTTTGTAAAAAATTGCATGTGTTATCCGAAGATATTGAACACAAAACAATAAAATACATTGGAAACTAAATCATAAGTGCCAATCACTTTTGAAGTTTAAACGGAACATAGACAATTTGTAGACATCAAATAATAAAGTGCTTTTATTTTCAACACTTTAAAATCTGACCGAAATCTTCTCAACAATATCGTCTCATGGCATGTCTTGAGGGTCTCCCTCAATAAGACTCCATGCACTTGTAAGTACAAGTTCCCCATTTCATGTTTAACTTTAAACTTGGACAATTATGCTCAAAACAACACCAAGTTGTTACAAATACTACATTTAAGTAGTAAACTTGAACAATTAAATTTGTTCACAACAACACCAAGTTGTTTTCACCAAATAACATTTTCTAACACGCATGTTAAAAAAAACGTTATAACAAGCACATTATAGAATCGAACGTTTACATAAAACGTTTTCCAAAGATATAGTTTATAAAATAAACCATTTCTCATCATCTTTAATGCTCACATAGGCAATTAAATGTTTACATAAAACATTTCTGTTCATTATGAACAATCTCTAACCTTGTATTATTGATACACGTTTTCTAACACACGTGTTAGAAAATTTAAGTCATTTTATATGTACCAAACATGACCAAATTAGAGCATTAAATGTCATCATTAAAACTCATCAAATGTCATCATTAAAACTCCATTCAAGAGTTTCACCAAATGAAGAGTTAAGAGTCTCAATAATTATATACTTAAACTCTAAGACCATAGGTAATGGTTAATGCCCACTAAGGGGCATTTTTCACCACATCATCATCATAATGCCCTCTTAAAAAAGGTGTAATGGTTAATGACCATTTCATTTATTAATTTCCATTAGTTTTCTTCTCTTTGGGCATTATTATAGAAATGCCCCTCACTCGTCATGCCCCTATAATGCCCATGAGTAATGGTGTAAGGGCATTATCAAAATCTTTCATGCCCTTATAAAGCCCCATTACATATGGTCTAATAAAACTCATCAAATGTTATCATTAGAACTCTACTAAAGAGTTTCACCATATGAAGAGTTAAGAGTCTCAATAATTATAGACTTAAACTCTAATAAAACTCATCAAATGTAATCATTAAAACTCTACTCAATAGTTTCACCATATGAAGAGTTAAGAGTCTCAATAATTATAAATTTAAACTCTAATAAAACTCATCAAATGTCATCATTAAAACTATACTCAAAAGTTTCACCATATTAAAGATTTTATTAGAGACATAAACTCTAATAAAAAACTAATAAATTGACATAAATACTCTACTAAAACTCTCACTTTAATAGAGATTTTATTAGAGAAAAAAAAACTCTAATAAAAACTAATAAATTGACTTGAAACTCTCCTTAAGAGTTTATCTTCCATATGAAGAGTCTACTAAATGATTTTAATTTCATTAAATTCATATAAATACCACACCATCATTTTATGGTGATTTAATTCCTTGAAGCCAATCAAACATCAACTTCAATGTATGACATTTTATTTCTAAATCATACAAAGCATTAAAACAATGCTACAACAAATTGCTTATATAAAATGTCTACATAAAACATTTCAAAGCATTTGTATTTTAACCATTTTTAACAATCATGTTAAAATTTAAGAAATTCTAACGCGCACGTTAGAAATATTAACATTTTCACAAAATGTTAATTCGATTTGCTAAAAAGCACATATATGGTTCAAATAAATAAGTCATTTCTAATACCCACGTTAGAAACTAAACAATTAAAAATTGCTTCCAAACTAACGCGTTTCATGAACGTTTCTAACACACATGTTAGAAGACAAATGATTACAAAAATCATTATAAGACTTATTTGTTCATATCAATCCATTGATGGATGAAAAGTCTACTTTAAATAGAGACTTAATTAGAGACATAAAACTCTAATCAAGTAACATAAAACTCTTATTTAAAGACATAAAAAACTCTACTGAAGAGAATTTAACGTTTACAAAAAACGTATGGTTTACACCAATAATTCTGGTCTAACACACATGTTAGAGAATTTAACGTTTACAAAAAAAACGTATGGTTTACACTAATAAACCCGATCTAACACAAAAGTTAGAAAAATTAACGATTCCCAAAATCGTTTCAAAAACCAAACGTTGGAACCAAAACAATTCGTTTTGTACCACGGTATAGGATTTAAGATTTTATCTCAATCTCAAAAAATCCAAACACAACAGGTTGTACTACATACATATTTCCCAAAAAATATTTATACGATCATAACCTCTAAAAATATTTTTTATTCTATTATAAATCCTTTCGTAAACCCAAAATCCTTATAAATAAGGTTTTTAAGATTGTACCAACAATCTCACTAAATCTGTTTTAAGTTTGTAGGAAATAGGTTCACCTTTTCTAAAATATAATTACAAAATATATCATAACGAGCCTCTCGTTATTCGTAGGAAATATCATAGTACAATACCGGTTGCAATAACTAAATAAAAAAAAATATAAATATAATTATATATACCAATCTTGATTCAAGCCGCATCTCTGGTGGGTCCTTCACGCGCACTTGATAACATCCTAGACTCGAGTATTCATCATCTTGAGTCTTGAAAAATACTCCTTGACTGCAACAAAGAGCACACTAAAACGTTGACGATTTTGGTTGAGGCACGTGTTCAACACGCTTCCCTTAAAACAGATTTCGCGCCTCTACTAAAGACGACGCGTCTGTCTCCCAGGGTACAACAGCCGAAACAGTCTGTACTGCCGGAGATGGCTCACCGGCCCAAGGTTACATCCGGTAATTGTAGTGTTTGAACTCATGTGGTGGAAAACAAGTAGAGAATACTCATCTCTTTAGTTGGTCTTCAAGTGTTTATCCTACTTCTAGTATTCTTCATGTAGGGTTGAGATCCTGTACAAACAGGGCTAACTGTAAGAACCGTAAGAACAGATCTGAGTCGTTGATAGTTTAAATTAAGGGTTGATATTGATTACAAATAAAACCCCTATAATTAATAATTAATACTATCAAGTTAGGGTATTTTAGTCATTTAGTCATTTCCCATAAAATACTAATTCCACCAAGTTTTTTAAACTAAAATAACTTTTATATATTTCATTAATTTTGGAAAAAAATTATACCATAAAATCAAGTATTTTTTTATCTTTAATATGAGTACCATATTGTTATACTTTTTTTTATTTATAAAAATGACTTTTAAAAAGTTACAAAAAGATGTTTTATAATTGTGCTAGTTACGTAGTTAGAATGTGCTAATATGAATATGTATTGTGTTAATTCTAAATCTATACTTATGTTCTTGTTTTATTATGTAATTCTTATGTGTTGTTATTTTTTTCCTTTTGTGTTGTTATTGGAAGCCTATTTATAAATAAATTTGTTTTCTACTAGTTATGTAATCGTGTGTGTTATTTACAAAATTAAAACAAAAATATGAAATTGTGCTAGTATGTAACAATATGTGTTGTTTATAAAATAAAAAAAATGAAATTGTGCTAATTATGTAATAATTATGAAATTGTGCTAGTATATGTTTATAAAATAAAAAAAATAAAATTGTGCTAGTATGTAACAGTATGTGTTGTTTATAAAATAAAATAAAATGAAATTGTGCTAGTGTAGAACAATATGTGTTATTTATAAAATTAAAAAAAAAATGAAATTGTGCTAGTAATGTAATAGTATATGTTGTTATTTTTTTTTTCCTTTTGTGTTGTTACTGAGAGCCTATTTAGAAATAAATTCGTTGGAATGTTGTATTTTTATTGTGCTAATGTTGTTTTGTTGGTGTTACCGTCGGATGCCCAGACGGTGGTGTTAAGAGAGTACTAACGTCGTTATTTGATTGTGCTAATGTCGTTTTTTGATTGTGCTAATGTCGTTTTTTTATTGTGCTAATGTTGTTTTTTGATTGTGCTAATGTCGTTATTTGATTGTGCTAATGTCGTTTTTTGATTGTACTAATATCTTTGATAATGGAAGTTCCTTTTTTGATTGAAACGAGAATGCTGATAATGTGGATGGTCTTACGTTATGCTAATGTCGTTTTTTGATTGTGCTAAGGTCGTTGATAATAGAAGTTCCTTTTTTTTTATTGAAACGAGAGTGCTAATAATGGAAGTTCCTTTTTTTATTGTGCTAATGTCGTTTATGTGGGTGTGCTTATGTTTTTTGTATTGGTGATTCCTGCAGGTTAGTTTGATCTGAATATGTTACAAAAATTCAAATTTTGGTTTGAATTTATCTCCATGGATTTAAGGATATTTTGATAATTAATTTTAATTATAAATATATAGGGTCAAAATGTCTAAATTACCCCTAAACTAATTTTTAATTGAATAACACTTGTCATTTATGTATTGGTTCTTATGGTTCTTACAAACATAAGAGTTTGTATTTGATCCCATGTTCTTCATGTATAAAGCAATACCCTATTCTCTTTGTTCTAACAAAAAGAAAGGCACATAGCCTACTATTTGTACAAGACTAGTGAAAGGTTTCACTTAATTATTCACTTAATTAGTCACTTAATTAGAGACTTAAAAACTCTAATAAAACTAATTAAATACTCAAGAGTTACTCTTTTATTTACCACATGAATATTCTAATTAATATTTATAATTTCATTAAATTATAAATATATTTAATATCCATTCACCAAATTTTCAACAATATTTGATGTTTATGGTTGAACGTTTTTAGTATTTATGAGTTATTTCATATCATGTTGGTTGAATGTTTATTTGCTGACGTGGCATCTGATGTGGCACATGGTTAGTGACGTGGCATCTGATGTGGCACATGATTAGTGACGTGGCATCTGACACCAGCAAACTGAGTTAAGGTTCAGTTAGTTTAGGAGTGCCAAAAGAAAATATGTTGAAAGTTAGGAGTATTGTGTTACAAATTGAAAGTTAAGAGTGCTATCGGCCAATTGGTAAAAATTTAAGGTTATTTAAATTCAAAATCTTATCAAATTTATGTCCGAAAGATAAAAATTGAGCAAGCACACCCGCTCGTAAAAGATATTTTTTTCCCAACATTTTATTTTAAATGCATCAATGTACAATACATAGTTTTGTTCTAATTCTTTATGTAAATTTGAAGAGCTATAGAGAAAATTAGTCCTTATTCCTCCTAGTCACACATGCAGATTGCAGTGTTATCGGGGAAAAATGATCCCATATACCTTTCTTCCTTGACACAATAGCCTTTTAATAATAATAATAATAATAAAATAAAAAAGGTATTGTTATTATTATAAAAAAAAGTATATGGACAAAAACTTTTTAAGCACTAAGAAAATATTAAAACAATAAATTGGAGTTTGGAACCATGGTATGGATGGTGGACATAGGCCAACAAGTGAATAAGAGATTTAGCCTGCCTTAAACGAGGAAACACCCTAATAAGGGTGGGTGGACCACTTTCTATTTTAAGAAAGTGAAATCATTTCATTCTGATCCCAGTGTAGTACTCCACTCCCTTTGGTTTGGCCCTTTCTATATCACACATGCGATTGCTCTTTAGTTAATAAAAAGAAGAGTCAAGGCTTGGCTTGGTGAGGTTGTAAAGATCAAGGGGGCGTGGGGCATTATGTATTTGCTATGTAGGAAGAGGGAGTTTTGCACTCAAAAACTTTATTATCATAGGGTAGTGGACAAAGTGGTGGAGACATTTTTTGTTTATTAGTTTTTCTAATTGTAAAATCTACACCAATCAACATAAGCCCCCCCCCCCACCCGGCGGCTGTGGAGACGCCCAACCCCCTTGACCTCTACGTCGAAAAACGCCATACGTTGGGCAGTGTTGAGGGCCTCTTCACGCCCCCACACCGTCTCTGAGAACATTAGCTACAATGCTTGTTTTTGTATTATATTTCTGTTTTTTTTGTGCTTTTATCATTTAATAAAAGTTTCATTTACACACTTTCAACTTTAGTAAAGTTAACTTTACCTCCGCTACTTTAGTTTAATTTTCGTTTACCACCTTTGCAATTTAGTTAGTTTATTTCCGCCCTTATACTTCAGTTTAATTTTTGTTTACACCTCGAACTTGGTTGATTTTTTTTTCTTTGATCAATTTACACTACAACCCTTGAACTTTAATTAATTTATCATTTTGAAATTTTAATGAATTTTCTAGTAACATGATATCTTACCCCCCACGCGAGTTAATTTTATCTACGTTTGGACGTGAATTTTCTTAACGTTGTTTTAGACCGACCAGGTGTTTTAAACGTTTTTGTTAGACCGTTTGTTTTTTAGGTCGCCCGACGCTCATCTCTAAAGACACCATTGCGACGTGTTTTTTTATCTATGTTTAAATCGACCCACTATAATGCGAGACTGTTTTGTTTATCTTTTTATACCTGGTTCGAATAACTTGGCTTTGGTATACAATGACGTAACTTTCGAATATACCGTGTCACATGATTTTTTATCATCACGTTCGCGATTTGTTTGTATCTATCTACGTTTCAAACCCACCGTGAGTGTGATGGTAACCTACTAGCTCAATCATAATTCTCGTTGGTACTCATAAGTACCAACGTCCATTCTCTTCGTCTATTGTGATTAAATCTAAAATCATCAAAATGACTTGAGGTTAATTTTTATACCCTGTATTTGAAATTGAATCATTTAAGTAGTACTAGAAAAATGATGCATGACCTAAATATAAAAAGATAGATTTAATTCACCAAAAGATTTTATAGAAAATAAGGGTGTGGTTAGATGCTTTTCTTTGATCATTCTTTTTAACTAACAAAAAATCCATTAATCGTCAAACAGAGTCTAAGAAGATGCTAGACCGAATCATACAACCACCAAAGACACGCTAGAAAACAACAGATTAGACCACTACCAACACCGAACCAAAACTAAGTACCGAAAATATTCGTAAAGGGCAATGATAATAATACATGTTGTTCACCAAAAGACTTGAGGTTGATTTTTATACCCTATATTCTCATGTAGAATATATTCTACTTTCAATTTCCTAGCTACAAATAAACCCATTTCCTAAAGTCTTCTTCACCCTTTTCTTTTCTTCTTATTTGCATTCTGCTAGGTTTCGATGATAAAGGCTTTGTTGCCTCCTCCATTCTCATTCATCAAATATATATAGATATTTACAAAACCCTAGAATAATTACAATTGACATAACTATGGAAATACAATCTTGACTCCTATTACACCCCCGCAGTCGAAACGGGAGGTTGCCGAATGTTGAGACTGGAACGAAAATCATCAAATAGTATCCGCGGCAGTCCCTTTGTGAAGATGTCCGCAATTTGGTGACGGGAAGGCACATGAAGAACCCGTACCTGACCTCGTTGAACTTGTTCCCGTACAAAGTGAATGTCAAGCTCGATGTGTTTTGTACGTTGATGCTGTACCGGATTTCCGGATAAGTAAATGATGCTGACGCCACGGTATTTAGGCTCAAGCAGTAAGTTACGTAACCAGCAAATTTCGGCAACCACATTAGCTACGCCACGGTATTTAGCTTCCGCACGGGAGCGAGAGATGGTGGGTTGTCGTTTAGACGGCCATGAGATTAAGTTATCACAGTAATAGACACAATATCCACTCGTAGAACGGCGAGTGTCAGGGCAGCCGGCCCAATCCGCGTCGGTGTATGCCAAGAGAGATGGATTTGTGGACGGGCCTAGTGTAAGACCATATGTAGTGGTGCCTTTGATGTAGCGAATGATGCGCTTTAATGCGTTCCAATGGCCCGTTTTTGGTGTGTGCATATGCATGCAAATCTGTTGAACCGCGTGACTGATGTTGCTCGTGTAAACGTTAGATACTGTAGCGCTCCAGCGATACTGCGATATAGTGTGGGGCCATGAAAGTCCTCGCCAGAGTGAGCACGAGCTTAGATTGCGTGTCAACTGGGGTAGAGACTGGATTGCAAGATTGCATCCCAGCTCGAGCGATGATGTCCGCGGTATACGACTGTTGAGAAAGAAACATAGTGTTATTATGGCGTGTTACGGCAATCCCGAGAAAGAAACTGAGTGGCCCGAGGTCTTTCATAGCAAATTCGTTGGCTAACCGAGCCATTAACTGATGTCGAAGCTGGTTTGTTGATGTGACGAGAAGGATATCATCAACGTATAGAAGCAAGTGGGCGACATTCGTAGCATCATGCAAAGTGAACAAGGAAGCATCACATTAACTTTGTTGGAACCCCAAAGTCAGCACATAGTCCGTAAACCGTTGGTACCATGCCCTTGGAGCCTGTTTCAATCCATATAACGACTTTTTCAATCGGCACACATAATCCGGAAACCTTTTGTGACGAAAACCCATAGGCTGATACATATATACTGTTTCATTCAACTTCCCATGGAGAAACGCATTGGAAACATCCAACTGATGCACGGGCCAGGATTGTGATAATGCAATCGATAAAACCATACGTATAGTAGATGGTTTCACGACCGGACTAAACGTTTCTCCACAATCAATACCCACCTGTTGTAACATCTTGATATTTTTTAATATAATAATGATTATTTTTTTATTGAATTACTAGAGATAAATAAATTTCTACCAACGGAAGTTAATACAGTAGGATAGGATGAGCATATAAAATTTGGTGGTATAATATTTTACTTTTAATATGTAAGAGTTCATTTATAAAGGCTTAATATTTTTAACAAGTGAAAGAAACTTGACACATGACAATGATTAATTTTTCTAAGAAGTCAAATAAACTTGACACGTGACAATTCACAACTTAAATGACAAAGAGTATTAGAGTAAATCGTATCATGTTTAATTTTGGTAAATGTCTTGCAGTTACAATAGTCATGATTTTTATAGGACTAGATAATATTGTGTTCCATCCCTTTTCGTACAAGCAGTTATGATTTATCAAACGTTCAAGTTGTGTTCGATCCCTTATCATACAATCAGTTATAAGTATTCAAACGATAAGCGAATACTACAAGATGTTGATGATAAAGAATACAAATAAGGGGAGTAAGCATACGTACATGAACCGCAACGTTGATAGCCTGACCAATGTAGCTGGAATCGGGGCAGAGAACCCCCTTAGATATAAATGTAAACTCAACTATATTCGTAAAGTTTCCAAGATCATTGGGAATCGGGTATGGGACGGGTATGACTTATACCGGTTGTAACCTAGTGTCTCATACCCGGCCAATACCCGTCGGGTATCTATCGGGTAATTACCCGTCAGGTATTAGAGATACCCTCAGGTATCGGGTATATCCGCTAGTTTATTAAAAATAAGTGTTGGGAATAGCGATGGCAATGGGTCGGGTTTGGGATAAAGATCTATTTTGATAAAGTAAATAGGTGATATCAAAAATAAAAAAGTAACTAGATTTAAAACAATATTAATACATCTGAACTGCAAGGTACATGCAGTAGATTGGTTTTTTTAATCGGATTTTTTCAGAATTTGCTTTTTAATGGGATTTTTCAGAATTTGTTATTTATTTAAAATGTTTTTTTTTAACTTAAATCAAACCTAAAGGTTTAAAATTTAGTTTACTGCAATTGAAGGGGGTGAATACAAAACTTTTAATACTAAAATAAAAGGTTTATCTCTTTATTGACTTTTACACTTCATCTTCCTCACAATTTTCACCAATAAAGCTTTCCATAATTCCATGTCTTCACAGCTGAAAAATATTCAGTTTTTTCTCCATTAAAAGTTCATACATAAACTGAAAGATCTCGTTGGAAATATAGAAAAAGAAAACGAAATGGCTCAGCAACCGAGGCAACCCAAGCCCTTAAGTTTGGGCGCCTCACCTTCGGACATCTTCAGGCGGCCGGCTGCAACGCAACGCCCGACTTCGGGCGACTCCGACGTGGCTCGGATGACCTGATTTCGGATGCGTTAAAGATAGTCTAAAAAGTTCTCCAGTACGTCTTGAAGGCCTCACCAATCTTATTCCACCATTATATAATCCCATCCTTCTTCTTCAAACCCTCTCAGTCTCTCACCACATTTCAATCTTCCCTAACACAACACCACCGTCACCCGCTCACCTCCATCAAGCACTTTATCTCCGTGTGGTGCTGTTGAGCTACATGATGTTGTTGCTGATTATGATTAAAAACAATAACAAAGTGTACCATATTATACACTGCAACACAACAACCTGCACCATTAGAGACCCAGAATATTCTCCGTACATAGCAATCAACAGAGGAATCCCCATCACGAGAGTATTGGGCAACGTGGACAACGAAAAGATGGTGATCGCCCACTCGAGACTACCATTACGGGCAACGTTTGCCCATAGAGTTAGGGCCATAAGCATGTTGGAGAGTGTCTGCAGCGATGAAGCGGAAGTTCATCTCGTACGGGTTGTTCTTGGAGATGAAGTGGAATGAGAGTAATGGAACGGCGAAAATGGCGACGAAACGGTTTATTCCAGAGCATTGGTCTAGTCTGAAGATTTTCCACCAGCGGCCATGACTTCTACACGGTCATGTCCGCCATGGTCCCATTATACGTCGCCATGATCCTCGCCTAAGGCAGCGTACACTGGTGGAAAATCTTCAGACCAGACCAATGCTCTGGAATAAACCGTTTCGTCGCCATTTTCGCCGTTCCATTACTCTCATTCCACTTCATCTCCAAGAACAACCCGTACGAGATGAACTTCCGCTTCATCGCTGCAGACACTCTCCAAAATGCTTGTGGCCCTAACTCTATGGGCAAACGTTGCCCGTAATGGTAGTCTCGAGTGGGCGATCACCATCTTTTCGTTGTCCACGTTGCCCAATACTCTCGTGATGGGGATTCCTCTGTTGATTGCTATGTACGGAGAATATTCTGGGTCTCTAATGGTGCAGGTTGTTGTTGTGTTGCACTGTATAATATGGTACACTTTGGTATTGTTGGGCCATCGGGATAAATTGACATGTATATTTGGGATACTATTAGCATGCTATTTGAATGGCACTTAATTGCGCTAAAGCCATGACTATGAGGTGCAACACTGCAACCTAGTAATGGGTCGGACGGGTATAGAGCTGAATTTTCATCTTTATTCCAGTTTTTCACCAGCCTTTAAATATTCATATAAAAGTAATTGAATATCCGTTTCGAGCATACATATGGTTATGAAAAGGTCTATGAGTCTAGTTTACTTGGATTTTTGAGAAAACTTTAAATTACTACAGCTGCAAAACTGCTGTTAAAACATAAACATATTTGTTTTCTGAAAATCATTTTTTAATAACCGTTGGCCCGTTTATGGTGATTCATTTTTTGGTTGGAAACTTTATTGAGTCTAGTTCCTACATAATTATAGATAAAGAAAGATATCGTCATTAGATGGGGGCAAATCAGTCGATTATAGCAGCTACGCAAAAGGGCTACACAGTAGTAATTACTAAAAAAATTTATTAAATACGTGTATTTGAGTACACTTGAACCAAACATGAATTTTTGGTTTAGATTGGTTATTCTCGTTTATTAGGTGATGTCCAAGTGCTTGCAAGTATTTGCACTAACGGGTCAAACAGGTGGATTAGTAAATATTAAACATGCTGAATGTACTATGACCTATGTAAGAATTGATGTTGAAATGGGTCACCAGTTTTGCATTTAACATGTTAAGGGTTTAGTTTAATGTTGCTAAGTAGGTTGGAACTTGGGGGCCGGTTGACGGGTCGGTGAAGCTATTATGAGATGAGCTCATAATAGACCCTTTCCACTAGAGGTGTAAAAAAATCATTTTGAGCCAACCAAACTGGTTTATAACCCAACCCATTTCACTAAAAACCGGTTTGGACCCGACCTAACCTGTCAGTTTGTTGTCTCGTTCTTTGAACCTGTTTTGGACCCTACCTGATTTGAAAAAAAAAAAGGTTTTTTTCCTAATACACCCAACCCCAAATCAATTTGGTATGTTCGAATATTTCCTTCATAAACCAGTTTATAACTTGCACAGATTTTTTGCAAACCAATTTTTGTTTTTTGTTCACCAACCCGGTTCGGTTGATAACCGACCAGATTTTCAAAGCAACCGCATTTGTACACCTCTACTTTCCGCTTGTCATTAGCCGATGAGATAACAAGACAAACCATGATATATTGATATGGATCCATTGATGGGATGGGATGATGTACCTATCCGTCTAGTTGCTCAATCACCGAAGAAAGCTCACCTCTAGCTGCACAATTCACTTATCCGTCTCAGATGTCATTTACATGTTACCCGATTGACTGAAACCGAAACCCACCGAAGCCTAATTGCACAATTAAGGTCCAGCTGTCGGTTCAACTTTAATGCCACTCGGCCCGGTACTGTCCAGTTAGTAGCAATTGCTCAGCCCTGACCGGTAGAGCTCAAAAATCCGGACTGCAGATGATTTTCACACATAATTTGTACACGTCAAGGGTAGTACATGCCTACGTGGCAGTATTCGATGATTTTTACACACCCCTAAGCCACACACGTCACCTAGTCGGAGTGGATTATCTCCCTAATTCATTTAACCTAAACAATATAAATTTCCCAAAGGTGGTTTACCCGATGAATATGACATAGCGACATAATGTAACAGATGCAAGAACAAATGTCATAACAATATGACTGAAACAAATCGTTGCTTCAACCGCCTACATATAACAATCATCAATTCATTTTCATACCCAGAAAACATCGTTTTTTTCTAACAAATGAAAAATAACACGAAATCATATTCATTTATCAACATTTTGAGTTGTCTTACCTGGTCATACAGATACTCTATTTGTTGAGCCTGTTGCAACACGTGTTGACATCAGATGATTTAAAGCCGACATCTCTACCATCTCTGTTTCAGCGTCATGCGCTGCATCTAGAAGACTCGACAACTCCACCTGAGCCAATTCAACTTAACCATTAACTATAATTTTTAAAGCTGCGGGTCACAATGGGTTCTGTAACGTGTCAAAATGTGTACATGTCATGTTGGCTGACTTGAATGAAAAGTTCCTTGTCCAAATATTATTAATATAGTTAAGTGTTAGATATGATATAATATATTCCCTCAAAGAAAATAGGTTCAGGTCAAAATGCGTAACTTTTGTATGAGTCATGTTGGTTGACCTGAAACACCATTTTAAGAGAATATATATGCCTTAAAAGAAATTACTTTGGACAACTTTCAACCCATTCGACCTGTTTCCTTTGTTAGCAAATATTTCTTATTTTCCCTATTTGAGATAAAACACAATCCTTGACAATTAAGAATTTCAAAAACTCAATATTGATGACAAAATACCTGAAGAGCACGTGTTTCATCATCTAAAAGTTGCTGCTGGATTTTCATGGGGGGCAAAACTCGCACGGGAAGGCCGAGTTCTCTAAGTTTTCACAACTCGGGGGAGTTTTCCCTGATCTTGATCCTCTATATATATATATATATATATCAACTAGACCGGGTCTTTAGATCTGCATTATGAAACTGATTATAAATTTTTTTCTTAACATTTTGTTACACCCAATGATCTTATTTTGGTTATTCAATATCACAACAATACCGAACAAAATGGTGGCTGAAAAAAACTATACATACCACTCCATAAATGAAAAAAAAAAAAACAATATTGTTCAAAGGAGAGCAAAACATATCTATGCAACAGGTCAAAGGTAGAGATGGGAAAATGATTACAAAATCTATATTGTTCAAAATTTATCTAATATTTGAATAAAATGGGCTTAGGAGGTTGTATGCATTAATAATACGCATTGGATGACTTTCGACTTCCTTTGTAGTTAGTAAACCTGTTTGACGTTGTTTTAGAGATAAATTGACCAATGCATAAGTAAATAATTAGGAATTGCCAGGTCGGCTAAAAAGACATGGTAATAGATATATGTATATCGTCTTCAATGCAGCCTTGGTAAAATGTGATCCTTCCCGAGGTTTATGAATGATAAAAGATGCCATAAGAGCTGCCCTTTTGGTCTGTCGACAATAATCAGATCGACATTACATGCCATTTTTATCATACAAAATTATATATATATATATAT
The DNA here is from genome assembly GCF_002127325.2 of Helianthus annuus. NCBI lineage: Eukaryota > Viridiplantae > Streptophyta > Magnoliopsida > Asterales > Asteraceae > Helianthus > Helianthus annuus. The sequence goes on along the minus strand of NC_035448.2, from coordinate 193,099,923 downwards.
ATATATATATATATATATATATTGTTCCCATCAAGTCTAACCAACTCTTATGCTGTGTTCCAGAGATCCACTTAACAGGGGGAGGGGAGGGGAGGGAAAATGGGGTTTTTTTTGCCTGATAATAGTCTTTCCAATTTGGAAAGACATGGAGGGGAGGGGAGGGATGGGGCATAGTTATCGATAGCGAATAGCGACAAATAGCGACAACGTACCTATATGCTACGTCGCGATAGCGATGAAATAGCGCCCGCTATTTCGTGTTTAGCGATAAGATAGTTAAAAATTTAAGAAATAAAAATAGCTATCTATATAAATTTTTTATATATATAATGTTTATTTTATACCTTTTTATGTATAAAAATATAAGTTTAAGGACCAAATGTAAGCTAGTGAAAATAGTGGGGGTTAAATGTTAAGATACACAAACCAATTTTACACT